>NC_050573.1:197886687-198186687 GCF_011100635.1 Trichosurus vulpecula
AATCCCCTTAATGCCAGTGCCTTACCTCTACTGATTATGTCCATTTTAACCCATATAAATCTTGCTTGTACATAGTTGTTTACATGCCGTCTCCCCCCACTAAACTGTGAGCTCCTTGGGAGCAGGGGCTTCTTGCTTAGCATCATGCCTGGCACACAGTAGGTGCCTAATAAATGCTTGTTCCTTGACTGCCATAATTGTGATGAACTCTTAAGACAACAGGAATGTTCTTGATAATTTCAAGTAAGTATCTGCTGTTATTTTAGCATTACTTTGAATGATTATTTATCCTTTTTTATTGTTTTGTCATATTGAAAACAGATAAAAAGAAAAATGAGCTAGCAGGATGAACTCTTATTTGGTCATATCGATCTTTTTATTTTCTTTTAAATCTGGGATTATGGAAATCAGACCTATGCCATGTATTTCTGGGGTCAAAAAATACAAATTTTCTGAAAGACACTTATACACACCCACTGAATATATGGGCATGTTTTTCTGGAGCTAGATAAGGAGTGAATCAATGATTTAATTCCCAAAGGGTACTCCTAGATACAGAAACTCTTTCAAATGATGAAAGCTGGCACCTTAGAGCAGGAGTTCTTAATCTTTTTTATATCATGGATCCTTCTGGAAGGTTGGTAAAGCCCATGGACCAATTCTCAGAGTAATCTTTTTAAATGCATAACATAAAACATATAAAATAGCGAAGGAAATCAATTATAATTATCAACACATGTAGATTATATAGTTATATAATCACATTAAACTGTTATCAAAACATTAAAAAAAAAAACAGACGTTAGGTTAAGAACTCCTGTCTTAGAGAACTACCAAGACCTTTGGGAGGTCAAATGACTTGCCCAGGATCCCACAGTGAGTATGTCAGAGGCAAAACTTGAACCCAGTTCATGGCTTCAAGGTCAGCTCCTTATTCAGTACTGTATACTGCTTTTAGCAACTAGATAGCTAAAAATCAGGCAAATGTTTAATTTAGGATTCCCAGTTCTAAAAAGCAAAGACCTCACAAAAATGCTCATCCAAAACCATTTGTTAATATACATAATTAATGCTAAAAATGAGTTTATTATTATGTCTTGTAAAAACTTTAGATGACAAAAGAAAGAGAAAGAAATATACAAAATAGCCTCGGGGTCATCAGATTTCTCTTAAGCAATATACACTGCAGGTAAGCTAATTTTTCTTCTATTTCCTTTCAAAATAAGTATGACATAATGGTTGGAAAATGGCAGTATAATGACTAGAATTTAAATGAACTAAATCTAAAAAGACTATTTTAAGTACCTATAATACACTGAAACACATACCATCTTCATCTTCTTGTCACTATTACAATAGCCTTCAAAGAAGCTAAGTACTTCTTCTACTGTTACTCTTGTAAACTCACTTTTTATTGATTCTTTAGGTTACTTTTATAAGAATAATCAGATCTCTGTGTATGTGTGTCCCTGAACATCCTCACAAACCTTATTAGCATAAAATGTGAATGCTTGGCATAGTGATCTTGGGTTTTCTATATTGTTTATTTAAATGAATTATTTCAGTTTTAATGTACCGTAGCAGTAATAATGAAAATACTGAAAAAAGAAATGTTTTTAAAAGATGAAAAAATATTCTGATTCATTTTTACCCCTACTAATGGTAATGAATTTGATCTGACCCAACCATATACCCTTTTAAAAAATTTTTAAATCTTTTATTAAATATTTTCACATTAGTTTAATCTGGTTCAGCCCTGGCAGCAATGCAGGTTAGTGGACCGAATGTTTGACACCTCTAATGTAGAGAACCACCAGCACTCTTAAATACTAAACCACATACTCTTAAATCTTTTATATATGATCAATGCTCTGAATTTGCAAAATGTCAGATCAGGACTAGAAGTATTGTCTGAACAGAGATGAGCAAAGTTAATTCTAAAAAGGAAGTTTGAAAAATAACAGTGCTTGAAGAAGCTCTTTTTCGAAAATTAGTTCTTATATATACTTCTTTGGAAAGTAAGGAAGACAAGAGGACAAAAAGAACTGTAGTACATTTTCCCCCTTGTAAACTAGATGTTATTAGTCAATAAATGTTGTATAGCATCTGGAACACCTTTCAGGAACACTATATAAAAGTAAATTAATGATATAAAATTCAACTTCATTTAATAAAGTAGAAATGCTAGCTCTAATTCTATAGTTAAAAATTCTACGATAACAAATTCTAATACATTTTCATGCTATTTTGCTGCAGTCAGTAGAACCTGGAGATAAAACACTGGTGATACACAGTTTCTTTTTGTTGAATTAGAAAGCAACAGGATGTATTCTGAACTGAAGAAAGGAGTGACATACACTATATTCTCTGGTCATCTTCCTTCTTTGCCTCTAGCACACCCTCTACCTGTGACCTAGTTCAGCCAATTTACTACTATTTCCTCTCCCTTCCCCCACTTCTTGTTCTGGGAATAGGAGTTAAATAAACATTACCATTCCTGGAAAGAACAAGTCAATTGCTTGTCCTATGACTCTAATATCCAAGTGACTTCCCAGACTAAGGCACTCCTCCTCAACCCCTTCTGGATCTGCTGGTGACTCTTTGGATTTGAACACCATGTGTCAGCTGCAGTCTTATCCTAGAACTTCCCTTAGCTTCTGGGGTCTCCATACACTGAAATATCCACTTACAATACTGGCCATTTCTCACACTGATGTGTTCCTCCAGGAGCCACCATTCTGGTGAGGGACAAAGGGTGATGAATAATTCTCCTCCTGCTTCTCCTTTTAACTTTGTAGCTTCCCCTCCAATCCTCCACCTTCTCAGCTCCCTTCTATTTATTTGCTTTCTTCATTTTTTTTTTAGCTATTTATATCCCCAGAATTGAACTCAGTGCTGAACACACTGTAAGCAATTAATAAATGCTTGTTGCCTGGTCTTCTCCTGGCTGTGTATGTGTGTGTTCAGTCATTCTTCAGTTGTGTTCAACACTTTGTGACCCCAATGAGTTTTTCTTGGCAAAGAAACTGCAGTGGTTTACCGTTTCCTAGATTCTAGCTCATTTTATAGACAAGGAAACTGAGGCAAACAGGGTTAAGTGACTTGTCCAGAGTCACGAAGCTAGTAAATGTCTGAAGTTAGATTTGAACTCAGAAAGATGAGTCTTTCTGACTCAAGGCCCAGAACGCTATCCACTGCACAATTCGTTATATATTCTCTTTCCCTTTTAAAATGTAATGTTCTAGAGCTCTGGAGGAGCTGAAGTGATCTGGCCCAGATGACTTTATATATTTTACAAATACAGAGATGAGAGAAATGACACAGAAGTATACATATACGCAGAGAAAAACATCTTAATGTTTCTTCTGATGGTCCTGTATACCAACATGTGATGACAAAATTCTAGTCAAAGTAATTGAGATAGTCTACTTCTACCTTTGAGGTAAATATGTAATTTGGAGGTCTAATCTTATTTTTTATTTTTTAAGACTGGGATATTTTTATCTTTGACATATTTCCTTTGTTGTTTCTGAAAAGTCTGACATTACTTTAATTGGCATATCCTTAAATGTAACTTATGCTAAGAGAATTTTTCCCTTTGTTTTTGTAAGTCTGTAGTTTTAAAAACCCTATTACAATCCCTTATGATGGAGTAGAGGAGAACTTGCATTCTCAAAGGTAAGCCAGTATATTCCACACTCGAGAAGATCACAATGGACCAAGTTTGCTTTTTGAGAACTAACCTAGTGAAATACAAAGAAGCTCATCATAAATAGACTTTAAATTGAATGCTGGCAATCTAAATGTGACATAGATATTCACTGATCAATGAGAAGATACACTGCTGGAAAAGCTAGATCATATCTAAACTGGTATTCTTCATGTAGATAGAATTAGAAGAAAAGAAACTGTAGCTAAAGGGAAGAGTAGCTCTCAGGTATGCCTTGGATGAGAAAAATGGGGGCAGAATTAGTTTTGCTATATACCCAAAGCAAATGAGATGTTATTTCATAGGATATTTGGTCACTTTTTGTCATAATAATCACTGTAAGTCTTTGCAAACAGATCACAGTGAAAATGACTGCAGTTTATGCACCAACCTTTTTGCCAAGAAAAAGTAGAGAAATTCCATGAAGAACTAAAATAGGATTCTTCAAATTAAACCTTTGATAAATGATTACTTCAATACAAAGGTGTAAATGGGTGAGAATGATAAGAAATACATCAGCAAGCATGGTTTGGGTAGAAACAATGAGAAACGCCAAAGACTTAGAGAAAACCTAGACTTATGCCTTTAATTCATGAGTTCTTAATTGGAAGGTGCTAGAAAAGGTGGGCACTATGTGACATCATACACATATACATGAAATTAATTATATATTTTTAACATAATGGAAAAGATTCATTATTAATGGGTTGCCTCCCCATCAGTCTTCAGGTAAAGGCTAAATGACCATTAGAGAGCTAAGCTGTGGAGCTTTTTTTTTTTTTTAACAGGAGGCTTAGATTGAATAGTCTTTGGGGTCTCTTCCAAGTGCTATTCTGGATGATTTCTGTATCTGAATGGCTATCCTTTTATCGTTGTATACCCAACACCTAGCATAATACTTTGCACACAGTAGGCTTGTAATAAGTGCTTGATAAATAGACAAGCAAATGAAGTGAACCTCATTATAAATTCCATTATAAACTGGCATTCTCTACCATTGTTATCATAAGGCTTTGGGGAAAAAATCAAAAGGTATTCCTTTTCCAAATTACATAGACCCATTTAAGGCTCTCAGTGACTTTGACAACTACTAAAAATGACCAGCCTGACTTGACTTTAATATGAAAATGACTTTACAAAAATCAATAATACTATTTTAGCTGTAACCTAAACCTTGCCTCATGGAACCTTGAGGATGGGTCAGATCAACTTCTTACATAGGAGGTTTAACCTGAGAGTGAGATTTTCTTTTGTACTTGGAGAATTTTGTCAAGAATTAGTTATTTGGAAAACAGGTCTCCCAAGTGTAATGGGGATGGTATGGAAGAAGCCTGCATGGCCTGCTAAATCAGCACATGCTACTCTTATCTCTGAAAAAATAAAACAAAATACAATGAAAAGCCAGAAAGAGCTGGATGCTACCTGTTAGATTTGTACCAATTAACTCATCATTAGTGTGGTTGCTTCTTTCTGCTTCTGCTTAGGACTAAACTTCAATAAAGAAGTAACATTAGAAGGGATCTTCTAAATTACTTGGAAGCAATTTTTCAGTGTGGGTGGAATGCTGGATGTGGAGTAAGGAAGATCTGGTTTCATATGTTTGCATAATTTAACAGCTATATGACCTTGGAGAAGTGGTATCTCAGTTCCTCACCTGAAAAATGAGAAATTAGGACTAGATGATCTCTAAGATTCCCTTCTAGGTCTAAATTCTTATTAATCTGTGATTTCTTTTGTGCAAACTGCCTATACTACAGTTTAGCTATATACACGGTTTTCATTGCTGTGGCCTCTTAAGGCAATCAGTCAGGGTTAATTCTAGCCAACTGTCTTCTCTGTCAGTGGGAAATTGGGTCACATGACTCACTTTCTGAACTACTTTGGAAACTGAAGTGCTAGACCAGGAGGGAAGGGAGTTACAATATTAACTTAGAGTAAGGTAGATATTTGATTAAAGTTTCACCTGGGCTTAAAGACCTGCAAGAGAACACAGCAAGTGATGTGCTTGTTAATGGTGAAGTCAGTTACCTTTAGGACCTATTTTGATCTAGTTTATTTTAACTTTTCAATTTGGTACTTAAAATTCTTCACAACCTGGCCCCTTTCTATCTTTGCATCATTCTCTTCCATGCACTCTACAAAACTGACCTAATTCCTATTTCTCACATATCTATTCTTTATTCCATCTTGATGTCTTTGCAACTTCATCTCCATCTCTTTGAATCCTTAGATTTCTTTATGACTCAACTCAAGCACCGCCTTCTGCGGGAGACCTTTATAACTGGTTTTAACTGAACTCCTAGTGACTTCTCCACTAAAATTACCTTGTACATATTCTTTATATGTCTCGAAAAACAGACAGGAATAATGGATAGAGATCTGAGAGAGACCTGTGTGTTAATTCTTGGCTGTATGACTCTAGGCAAATAATTTAACCGCTCACTGATCTAGGAAATTCCTTAACATTATAAGCTAGAGAGGAAGGTAGAGACCAGTGATTTTACTATACCAATAAAATCATAGGCCCAGCCCCTATCCCAATGTGTTGTTCAGTCATTTCAGTAGTATCTGACTCTGTGACCCCATCTGGGGTTTTCTTGGCAAAGATACAGGAGTGGTTTGCCATTTTATCTTCCAGCTCATTTTAAAGGAGGAAACTGAGGCAAATAGGGTTAAGTGATCTGTCCAGGGTTACATGGCTAGTAAGTGTCTAAGGCCAGATTTGAACTCAGATCCTCCTGACTCCAGGCCCAGCCCTCTATCCACTATCCCACCTAGCTGCCCATTGGAAGATATAAATAACTATTCAAAAGACTGATCTGACCATCCACATAGGGAAGACTGGCCTTTAGGTTAGAGGGTTGGACTACAAGGAAGTTCTATCTTCTGTCTTGGGCTAAGTACAGGTAGTTGGTAGGCATGGTCAAGAGCATAGGAATTAAACCTAGTAGTTTTTAGTCCCATGATGTACTTTTGGGGGAGTGGACTTGAGGACATCTACTACCCTTGGTTAAAACAGGGCAAGCTAGTATTCACTAGGCTTGGTCAGTAACACATACTGGAGAGATAAAGGGAAGGTTTTCCCCCCTCCTTCACTGAGGCCTATTTGCTATAGAAAGGTAGCTAGTAGTTCTTGGGGCCTTACTGGGCTACAGTTATCAGTAGCAGGGAGAAGTAATAGAGGGCTAGGGGCTTGGTTCAGCAAGCTAGGTTCCTGGAACTCTTTTACTTTGGCCTGTCTATGAAGCTAAAGCTATTCCACAGAAGGAAAGGCTGTAATTTGAGGAAAGTTCTCAGTTCCCTTTCTTTACACCCTAACAACCCAATCTAGCAGGGAGACAGAAGGGAGTAGTTGGAAGTAAGAGATATAATGCACCAGATCTAGGTCAGGAGCCAATCTGAGAGCACAGATTTACCTGTCAGCCTGCCTCTGAAGACAGTAGCCTTACTTTCATTCTCTGTTTCCAGGTAGTTCTCTAGAATTTATATTGTGTTCTCATTTTTGCTTCTTCAGTGATGATTCTTGGTGGGACAGTGAAGGGTTTGAGAGAAATCTTATGATTGGTGAAGATATACAAGTAGGAGGTGGCTTCCTAACTTCAATAATAATGCTCGGTAATCTTATGCAGAAATCTTTAATACCTTCTTGTGGTAGCAGAGAGAAAAAGGACATTATACACCTCAATTTCATTATTACATGAGCAGAAAGATATAATCCCTGTTTCATCTTCCTCTATACCAGTTTTTGTCTTAGATCAAATATAAAACAAACATGGCGCCCTGTCTTGGACCCCCTAAGGCCAACGACAGACTAGCAGATAAGAAAATCTCTCTTCCCTGAATCACAACAAAGTGCTGCCAAGGCCAGTGACTGATCTGATGTAAAACCAGCATGACTATGTGTATTCTATAAGAACCTCTGAGAAATGTCTTGCATTTAGAAGTCCACTAGCCCAAAAAAAGAGACATTTTTTTCTGAATATTCAAACTAATGCTTGTCCCTAACTTGGTTTGTACAAAGTAAAGCCTTTTACTGACTTGTATTCTAACCTGTAAATAATGGTTTTTCCTTCAGCAACACTTTACCTATACTTTTTTATTTTACTCTAAGGATCATTTTCTTTGGGCAGAAACAAAGAAGTAAAATAGCTCTTGAGTACTTCTATTTTCTACCATCAAGTTTGCTTTCCCAATTCTAGTTTTTGTGATTTAGAGAATAAACAAACAAAAAAACCCAACCCCTTTTATATTGTTTTCAGCAGTTTCCCCTTGAGCACTTGGTATTGGATGCACATCATTCTTACAGGTTAAATGTTTTATATTATTCCCTTGTTAGGTACCTCTGATTTTATCTTTTTTCTATGTCATTTGTTAGTCCGAAACCACTGGAGATCATGTTGTGAAGTTGTACCACTCTCTTTTGATGTTTTGTTATTTCTGACTGGGATAATCTCCAACATTATAATTCTTAATAATGTCTCGTTTTTCTGGAATGATCTTCTTTTTTAGAGTTGTTGGCCTTAACAGTATAACTTATTTATTCTCTAAATTTCTTGACTACTGCTTTCCTAAAATGTCTTTTTTAACTGTCACTTTAAGATGAGGGCATTTTCTCCTATGATTCTTACCAATTCTAGTTCAAACAATTATTTGTTTTTAAAACAGAATTACATAAACAATAACAATTTTTCTCATCATATTCTTTATATTCTGAAAAGGGACTGAGTAGGAGGAAAGCAGAATAAAATGTCTAAATACATATTCAATAAAAAGTTATAATTCTGAACAGACAGAAAACTGGTGACAAGTTGATAAAATGAGACAATAATAGAAGGAATCAGTTTTATCAATGAATTCTTCTACCTAAGCAGCAAATAGTACACTAATTGACAAGAAAATGTCAAGTTAAATCAAGAATGCCAACTCATCCTTTGGAAGGTTGGCTGATAGAAGTGGAGTGTCAATATGGCATCAAATTCCAACCAGACCAAAGTAGAATAAATTAACGATAATTCCACCTTTAACATGGTAGCAAAAAGTATTATACCTCAAATTTTGAGAGCAATTTCAACATTACTCATAATCCTTGCTAAATAATAAAATTACCTACTGGTTTTACCACAAGGTTTAGGTACATATTGAACCCACAATACCAATCCTATTGCAATTCGATTTCACATGTGAGGAGAATGGATGACAGAAGAGAGCTTACCTAGCCTTTACATGGCAAAGTGAAGTAAGAATGCTATAAACAAGGAGGCCAGGAACAATTCCTCCTTGAAACAACATGGTAGAATTAAGGACTGGTAATGAACAGCAGCAGATAGATCAATCTTATGAATAGCAGTAAAAATGAAATGAGAATGAGTCTAAGAGACAAAATCATGATAAGAAACAGACTCTGGAAACAGCAGCTGAAATTCAAAAAATTTCCATGTATATCTGATGCAAAGGTCTGCTTAATAGTTTTATACTCCCCCCAAGCCTTCTCTCTCCCCAACCCATCATTTTCTTTATATATAGAAAGTGCATTTCTAAGCATCCCCTTTTCCTTTTGTGGGCTGTTGTCTTCTTGATTGTACCAGAATGGATTTAGTCTCTGGATCTGAAGAGAAAGATCCTTCCTTGTTCCCTCTACATCTGGAAAGGTGGCAGATGTATGGCGTGTCCAGAATGGCTCGGCTCTTGAACTGACCTTGCAACTTTTGATTGCTGGCTTTACTCATGAACTTCTATACCTTTCAGAGATTAGATGAACTATAACACTGAGAGACTTAGTAACGTTAATGAATATTAATCAATATTTTGAATGAAAGGAAGCATTGTATAGAGGGCTTGTATTGCAATAAGGAGGCCCTAGTTTCAAGTTCTATTTCTGACACTAGCTATGTGCCCTTAGGCAAGCTGTGTAACCTCCAATGGCCCCAGAAAATTCTTTAATTGTTAAGTTAGATATTAAGTTAAAGATGAGTTGTTGAATTAGTGCCAAATACAGCCTGGGACAGTTACCTTCTGGCCCATTAGTTAGTTATTAGATACTTTAATGTGTGAAATACTATACAAGAAGCCCAGGGTGTAAGTTAACCTGGTCACTGTGAAACTAGTTAGTTGGAGAGTTAAGAATTTAAATGACCATGAAAAAACTTTTGCACCTTTAATTCCATGAAGGAGCTCATGATCACCTATTCAGAAGAGAGTTTCTCAAAAGTGTAGTAAACACAATAAAAAGCAGGCTCCTCTACAAGAAGAGGTCCTTTGATAATCATAGGATGAATCAGACTACACTTTTCCTTTTCTCCTTTAACCAATTGTAATGCTCAAAGATTCCAAAAGCAGGTGTAGAAGTGAGGTAACATAATACCTGGTTTCCCCAACAATTACTATCACAGAAATCCCTCTCCATCTTCCAAGAGAAGGAACATCTCTACGACAAGTTAGAAATGAGACTTTTCTTTGGAGTTGCCACATAACCACAAAATAAGGAAGCTGCTACCACCGGCACCTTAATATGGATGTAGATGGATATTTGTGTAACCCACAGTGAGGATTCCTATAAAAGTTAGATGCTTTAATAAGTCTCATTCGGACATTTAACCCTTATATATGGGATTTCCGCCCTTCCCTAACATCTGTATGGTATATTACATTCATGTAATTATAATTTTGTTCAATTCCCCAATTGATAGACACTTTCTTTGCTTCCAGGCTTTCACTTTGACAAATTCTAATTCTCCATTTTTGATTTGCAGTTCTGGTTGGTTTGAACTCCAAAGAACAAGATGCCCCTCACTCCTACCCCAGCTTTCCGGACCTCATTTGTGTGTAGCCTTCCCTCATGAAATTGTAAACTCCTTGAGGGCAGGGATAATATTTTTCTTATTTGTATCCCCAGTGCTTAACACAGTACCTGGCACATAGTAGGTGATTAATAAATGTTTACTGAATTGAAATGGAATAAATCACACTGATGAGAATATTTCAGCATGAGACTTTTCATTTTTACTTTTGAATTCCTGGTAGTTTATTCCTAAAAGATGATCAAAGCTTATTAATAATACAATAACATTTCCTGAAAAATTCCAAATTGTCTTCTAGAATGGTGGGATCAATTCATTCTACCAACAGGGCATCTTTTTGTGGACATTTTCACAGCCCCTCCAACACTGAGTAGTTCCGAAAGGACAACTTTAAAAAAAAATTCCCCACTTACTAGTATTTTATTTTTTTCCAATTACAGGTAAAGATAGTTTTTAACATTCACTTTTATAAGATTTTTTTTTCTCCCTCCTTCCTCCCCTCCCCAAGATTGCAAGCAATTTGATATAGGCTATACATGTACCATCATATTAAACATATTTCAACATTAGTCATGTTGTGAATGAAGAATCAGACCAAAAGGGAAAAACCATGAGAAAGAAAAAGAGAGAAAAAACAGTATGCTTTGATATGCATTCAGACTCCATAATTCTTTCTCTGAATGTTGATAGCATGTTCCATCTTGAGTCCCTTGGAACTGTCTTAGATCACTGTATTACTGAGAATAGCTAAGTCTATCAGAGTTGGTAACAGTACAATGTTGCTGGTACTGTGTACAATGTTCTACTGGATCTGCTCACCTCATTCAGCATCAGTTCATGTAAGTCTTTCCAGGTTTTTCTGAAATTTGCTCATCATTTCTTATAGTACATTAGTATTCCATTACATTCATATACCACAACTTGTTCAGCCATTGCCCAAATGATAGGTATCCCCTCAATTTCCAACTCTTTGCCACCACAAACAGAGCTGCTATAAATATTTTTTGAACATGTGGGTCATGAGATGACAACTTTTTCAAAAACTATAACAATGAAAGAGAACAGAGAGATGGGGCAGCAGGGAGGGTAAAGTTAAGGCTTTTTTTTCTTTTAAAAAGACTGGGGAGTCCTAAACTGGTTTGAGGTAGATAAGAAAGATCTGCTACTAAGGAAGAAATTGTAAATGTATGGGGGTGGGGTCAAAGAGAAAAGCTGAAGTAAGATTACAGAGGATGCTGTAATGAATAAGTTCAAGGACACAGGTAGGAAGATTGGATATCTTTTACTTTGTGATCAGAGGTTAGATTGTTATAAGGATTGTTCAAAGATAAAAACGAAGTCCTTAATGATGGTGGTAATGGGTCAGTCAGAAGCATTTATTAAGCTTCAACTATATACTAGGCCTGTGGGGAAAGTTGTAAAGACAAATATTAAAAATAACAGAAAAAGTTTAGGAAAGATGTGGAAAGGGGTAGATGAAAACAATAAGGATGGGAAAAGTGGTATAGGCAGAATGCACAATTCTGAAACCATGACACATACTGCAAGGGCAAAATGAAAACCACTGTTTACCTCAGCATAAAGGTTTACAATTCAATTTATAATTCAAATTTATTATGTTGAACCATGTTCAAGGCACCACGCTAGGGATCAGGATATACATACCAGATGCCCAACAGCAGTTTACATTCTAACAGAGAGATGCAACATTTACACAGATGAATATGTGAAGGATCATTTGAGAAGGGAAACAGCACTAACAACTGGGGGTGATAGGAAAGGAAAGGCAACACAGAGGAGGAGTCCATGAGACAGGTCTCAAAGGAAGCCAGAATGCTGTAGCAGAAGGAATTGACAAGACTTGGCAGCTTATTAAATATGTGGAGGAGATAAAAAATGAACGCTTGAAGATAGCACCAAAGTTGTGAGAACCTAGGTGTCAGGGAAGGACGGTGGTAACCTCACTATATCAAAATTTTAAGATAAAGTTTCAATTTTTTATGTCCTAAATTTTCTTTTCTTAAAAATTAGTTTCATTTATTTCATTAAATATTTCCCAAATACATGTAAAAAAATTTAGCAGTCATTTAAAAAAATTAAGCTCCAATTTCTCTCCTTCCCTGCCTCAATAACCCCTTCTTTGAGAAGGTAAACAATTTAAAATCAATTATGCATGTGAACTCACGTAAAACATGTTTCCATATCAGCCACATCACAAAAGAAAACACAAACAAAATAAAATAATGAAAGTGAAAAAAGTATGCTTCATTCAGCATTCAGAATTCATCGGTTGTCCCTTTGCAGGTGGAGAGCATCTTTGATCATGGGTTCTTTGGAATTATCTTGGAATTTTGTGTTGATTGCAGTGGCTCCATCTTTCACAGCTGACCATCCTTACAACAGCATTGTTGCTGTGGGCAATGTTCTCCTGTTTCTGCTCATTTCACTCAGCATCGGCTCATATAAGTCTTCCCAGGTTGTTCTGAAACCATCCTGCTCATCATTTCTTCTAGCTATTCCATCACAATCATATACTACTACTTGTTCAGCCATTACCCAATTGATGGGCATCCCCTCAATTTCCAATTCTTTACCACCACAAAAAGAGCTGCTATAAATATTTTTGTACAAATATGTCCTTTTTCCTTTTCTTTGAACTGTCTGGGACACAGATCTACTACTATTATTGCTTGTTACGGAGTATGCGCAGTTCTATAACCCTTTGGGCATATTTCCAAATTTTACTCCAGTGGCTAGTCCAGTTTACAACTCCATCAACAATGCATTGGTATCCCTTTTTTTCCCCACCTTCCTTCCATCTGTCATTTTCATTTCTTTCTTGTTAGCTAATCTGATAGATATGAGGTGGTATCTCAGAGTTGTTTTAATTTGCATTTCTCTAACCAGTAATGATTGAGAGCATTTTTATGTGACTATTGATAGCTCTGATTTCTTCTGAAAACTGCCTATTCATATCTTTTCACCATTTATCAATTGAGAAATGGCTTTTGTACTTATGAGAAACTTGCTATTAAATCCCTGCCTCCCCCCCCCAGTTTCCTCTTTTCTGTCTAATTTTGGCTATATTACTTTGTTTCTGCAAAAACCTTTTACATTTAGTTTTACTGTTCCTGCCTTTTTCTGAGATCCTGATTGCTACACCTTCCTTTTTACTTTGGTTGAAGCATAATAGATTCTGCTCCAACTCCCTATTTTAACTCTCTGTTTCAAGTGTGTTTCTTATTAACAACATACGGACACATGTTGGAGTCTGGTTTCTAATATATTCTATCTGCTTCCATTATATAGGTGAGTTCATCCTATTCATATTCAATTATGATTACTAACTTTGCATTTCCCTCTATCCTACTTTTTTCCTGTTTATCCTCTTTTTATCCTGTCCCTCCTTTAAAATGTTTCAAGACCACTGCTTTCTTTTCCCCCTCTTTTATTATTCTCTCCCTTCCCTGCTTCATTCCCTTCTTGGGTAAGATCAAATTCTATACCCCATTGATATCTATCTATCTATCTATCTATCTATCTATCTATCTATCTATCTATCTATCTATCTATCTATATCTTTTCCCTCTTGAAGCTAATTTACATGAGTGAGGTTCAAGTGTTTCCCACTCCACAATTCATTTTCCCCTCCACTGTAAAAGTTCTTCCTTCCCCACCTATTTTATGTGAGATAATTTTTCCTATTCTTCCTCTCCCTTCTCCCATCTCTGAAGGGATCCCTTTTTCTCACATATCCATTTTTTTACATCATCTTAATATAATCAAATCATTCCTGTACTCTCTTTCTGTGAAGAATTTCTCTAAGTGCCCTAATAATGATAAAGTTCTTATTAGATATATGTATCATCTTTCCACATAGAAAGGTAAATAGTTTAATCTTATTGAGTGCCTTATGGTATCTCTTTAATATTTGCCTTTTTATACTTCTTCTGAGTCTCGTATTTGAAAGCCAAACTCTTTTCAGTTTTGGTCTTTTCATATAGAATGCTTGAACATCCTCTATTTCATTAAATTTCCATTTTTCTCTTCGAGGATTATATTAATTTTATCTGGGTAGGTTACTTGTGTTTGTAATACCAGCTCTTTTTTCATCCGGCATATCATATTCTAATCTCTCCACTCCTTTAAAATGGTAGCTGCTAAATCTTGTGTGTTCCTTGACTGTGTCTCCAAAGTATCTAAATGGTTTTTTCCTTGCTGCTTGAAGTATCTTCTTTTTGACCTGGGAATTCTGGAATTTAGCTATAATATTCCTGAGCTGCAATTTTGGGATGTCTTTTAGGTGGTGATTGGTAGATTCTTTCAATTTCTATTTTACCTTCTGTTTCGAGGATGTTGAGGCGGTTTTCCTTGACAATTTGTTGAAATATGATGTCTACACTCTTGGGGGTTGGGAATTGAGGGAGTAATATGGTATGAGAAGGCTGGAAAGGTAGGAAAGGATCAGATTATGGAATATGGAAGGCTTTAAAGGTCAAACAGATGACTTTATATTTGGTCCTGTGACCGTGGCTTCCAGATAATCCAAAAATTCTTAAATTATCTTTTATCTATTTTCCAGGTAAGTTGTTTTTCCGATGAGATATTTCACATTTTCTATTTTTTTTTAAATCTTTTGACTTTGTTTTATTGTTTCTTGATGTCTCATGGAGTCATTAGCTTTCATTTGCCCAATTCTAATTTTTAAGGAATTATTTTTTTTCCAGTGACTTTTTTCATTCTGCTTTTTAAGAACTTATTTTCATCAATGAATTGTACCTTTTTTTTTTTCCATTTGGGCAACTCTGTTTTTTAAGGTGTTTCTCCCTTACCCCAGTACTTTTTTGGCCTCTTATTACCAAGCTGCTCATTGTCTTCTCATAATTTTCTTCCTTTGCTTTCATTTCTTTTCCTAATTTTTCCTCTACTACCCTTGATTTAAAAAAAAAACATTCTTCAGCTCCTCCAGAAATTCTTTTTGGATTTGTGTCTAATTCACATTGTTTTTTCCTTCTGAGGCTTTGCCTGTAGCTGTTTTGAAGTCACTTTCTTCTGAGTTTGTGTCTTGATCATCCCTGTCACCATAGAAGCTTTTTGTGGTCAGGTTTTTTTTTTATTTGTTTCTTGCCATTTGCTCAATTTACCACCCTATTTCCCGATTTGGAACTCTATTTTAATGTTGGGCTCTGTTCCTGGTGTGTGTGTGAGGGGAGCAGTGTTGGGGTGGAGTGGAGGGGCACTGTCTTAAGCATCAGGCTTTTTTTGCAATGTAAGGGAAATGGCAAACCACTCCAGTATCTTTCCCAAGAAAATCCCAAATAGGGTCATGAAGAGTCAGACACAACTGAAAGGTCTAACCAACAACTTACAACTTATCTGAAACTGCTACCACTCTGGTATAGGCCCTCATCATCTTATACTTCAGCTATTCTAACAGGCTGCTAGTTTGTTTCTCTACCTCAAGTTCCTCCTCTCTTCCATTAAAGGATCTTTCTTAAAGCTCAAGTCTGACTATGCCACTTTGCCACTTAACCTGTTTGACCTTTAAAGCCTTCCATATTCCATAATCTGATCCCTTCCTACTTTTCCAGTCTTCTTATACTATATTACTCCCTCATCTCCCAACCTCCATGTATTCAGATTGGGGCCTCCTGACTGCTCATCACACAGGACACTGCATCTGCAAATTCTGCGTATTCCCACCCTCTCACCTCATCTCCACCTCTGCATCCCTAGTTTTCTTCAAATCTCAAATAAAAACTTACTTCTCTAAAAAGCCTTTCCATAGGACTCCTTCATCTTAGTGCCTTCCCTGTGAGATTATCTCCAATTGATCTTGTATATGTCTTGTTTGCATGCTGTCTCCCCTATTAGATTGTGAGCTCCTTGAGAGCTCGGATTGTCCTTTGCATTTCTTTTTATCTCCAATGCTTAGCACAGTTTCTGCCTGGCCCATTGTACATTTTAATATGTGCTTCTTGACTTGCCTTGCAATGACCCTTAATACTTTAATAATTCTATCTAGAAAAACGAGGTTTGAAAAAGAGCTACCCAAACAAGATTGATTACTGATTAAAGAATTATAAGGAACACAATTTAGTCTGATATTTCAGAAGTCTGGAATGCATTTTATAGTAATCTGATTTGACTGTCAAATGAGGCAGAAGGCACAAAATCATCTCACTATAAAAATGATGTTACTATATCATCTGCATCTATCCAAAGTACAAAACAAATATATCATTTTAGACTGAAATGAACCTTGCTGGAAATAATTTTTCTTTATATTGTTTGGAATTAAAAACATATTAAATTGATCAATTAAGAATATTCTGTTCTTCTAGTGTGTGTTTCAGAGCGTGTTTGTATCCTAAGGCAATGAAACAATTTTTGTAATTGTAATAAAAACAAATTGTTGACTTTAACTTAAGAAAATTGTTGCTTGAATGACTAAATACTCTAGCAAAACAAAATAAATCCTTCTCTAAACTGTATTACACATGAATTGTATTATGTACAGGTAGCTAGGCTTCATCACATTGTAATATATTACTGTCAATCATCACCAAAATGCTTCTAATATGCTAGTATGAATTACGTAAGCTAATAAGTCATTGGTTTAGAATCCAAGAAGTTACTAGTCCTTGGTCTTGTCTTTAACAGATTTTTTTTTTCATATAACCTTAAAACAAATCATTTAATTTAAAGGAAAAACAAATTATAGCTCGTCTTCTTTTACCGCCAGGAGAGGAATCACTTCTAAAATGTAGAAATTATAAACAAATCAAACATATATCATAGATAAGATAATGAAAGAGGAAGCAAATTCTTGTTTATTATATGGGTTCTCCTAGATTTTTAAGTACTCTGAGGTCGGGACCAACTCTAACCACTAACATATAATAATAGTTACCATGCATATAATTTGGTTAGCTTAACTACATATTTCTCATTACTGAGCTTCTCAAGGGCAGGTACTGTCTTTTGACATTCTTTGTATGTCCCAGCCCTTACCACAGTGCCTGGCACGTAGTAGGTTCTTAATAAATGTTTATTGATTGACTGACTGAAATGGGCAGTGAGCTTTTATCAAGCTGGCACATTTGTTTGGTAGTCTTCTCTTTCTGACTGAATGAATAAAGCATTTATTAAGGTCTTAAGTAAAAAAAAATGTGGTAAGTGCTGGGGATAAAAATAAAAAAGTTAGTACAACTCTCAAGGAGTGCACACTGTGATGGAGGAGATAGCACAGAGAGGTTTCAGCTGAAAGTCAGATGAAAAGGTCCCATGGTCTTTGCCATAGTGGCAAAACAAATAGTAACAATTCTTCTTTAACATTATTTCCACTAAAAAATCAGAGCAATTTCTGATGTTAAACCATTTGACAATGACAAGAATTTTGGTGATGAGAACTTTCTTTTGTGCATCTTTAGTAGCCATGTTTTTAGGACCCACAGCAGCAGCTGCCAGGCTGTTCCACAGGGATTCCCTTTCGGGAGGATGGCTGAGGGTACCAAGCTAGAAACAATGCTACTCTCAAAGCTCTTGGCCTCAGGGTCAGTCCCAGGCTGTCACCATTAGAGTCTGAGCAGAGTTGGTAGACGAACCTGGAAAAGGCACATTCTATCTCCTTTCTCCCTCAGAGTTCTGTGCAGCTTCGGCTAGGCTGCCCACTCTCCCGGAACCTTCACATTCTTCATAGGAGTTGCCTCCCTGGATAAGAGCTACAAAAAGAAAGGCTAGAAGACCCATAGGCTAGCCTGCATTCCTATGCCTGCTGCTGGCAGCTGGTCAGCAGTTGCTATGGAAAGAAAAGTCTTGTTTGTGTATGATATATCTTATGGCCTTTGCTATGGTGGAAATCCTTTTTTCCCTTGCTGCTTCATTACTATGATGTTGAGCTTCAATTTTCTTTTTTCTTCAATCCCTTGCAAACTGGGAATCTCATTAACAAATTTATCCCACTGAACATTAAATTCTATTCCACTAAAACAGAAAGACTGACTCTATTATTTTGATATAGTAAATATAATAAGGACATTGAAACAGAGAGGGAAAAAACCAATTCAGTTTTTTATGCTATCCTCTGTCCTATTCTTTGTATCTTGAAAATTTTGTATTTGTTAAAGATTATTAAATTCCCAGAATCAATACTATTATTATTATTATATAGCTGTTCTGCTTTTGACAGAGAAAGAGCTCTAAGTATATATTACATACACACACACACAGTATACTATACATAATATATATTACATAGTGAATATACTTGAAATAAGTAGTAATATTTTTTTATTGTGCAGGAATTTTTAAATGTTTATTTCTATATTTTACTGTGTCCAATCCTGGGCCTTAGCCTGATCAAAGATGATGAAATAGCATTCTCCTCCCCCCTCCCCGAATGCTGCATATTAACTCTAAGATACTCTGCAAGTAGTAAGATGGTTAAAGAAGAAAAAATCAGAGTGGAAAAAATTCCATTATGAAGCATGAAAGAAAATTTTCTAGCTTGGAGGTAGAGGAGGCATCAGCAAAAAAAAAAAAAAAAAGAAAATCCTTCACTTTAAGTTTCAATTTTGTGAGAAGCATTTTATATATCAGAATGATATGAATAAATACATTGAGGCCTTCATCATCTTCCACCCCAACTCTTGCAATAGCTCTCTAACTGGATTCCCTGCCTCAAATCACTACTCACTCACTACACACCATGTTCCATGGAGCTGCCAAAGCAATTTTCTTAAAGAAGAGTAGGCCTCATCATATCAACAAACTACAATAGCACCTTGTTGTTACTTTTGGGATCAAATATAAACTTAGTTTGACATGCAAAATTTTTTACAATCTGGTCTTTTCCTATCTTACCAGTCTAAGAAAAATCAGTAAATGCAGTAGAATATACAGTATTTTAAATGTACTTGATTATTAAATCACATTTTTCTAATTTTGAAAACTGCTGACATAAAATACCTATTAGCCTAGAGCCTGAATTAAGATATACATATAAAATTATTTTGTAAATAATAGAAGATAAAAAAATGGAATGTGTAAGTACTGGGTTGTGATGAATTAGGGCCAATGAGAATGATTATTATTATTTAGTTGATATTAATATAATCTAACAATTACATACTGGTGAAAAAAGTTTAAACTGAGATCAACAAATTCCAGTGAATTTTATTTTTAGGACTTACTATTAAACTACAAAACAACCACCACTACGCATGCCATGTCCCTCTTCCCGCTTCAAAGATAATATGGTTAAACTATACTGTCTGATACGTATTTAATTTATATATATTCTATTATTTAATATATATAATAATAGTACAGTTCTCAGATTGTTTATTTTAATTACTCACTAGTGTTAGATGAGTGGCCCATCTCCTTTTCTGAAGATATATTTGATGGATAATATTTTTATGTTACTTCTTGAGCACAAATTATCTTTGGTAATAATATTACACTAGCCTACTTACGTCAGCGTCAGTATAGTATCTCTCTTTCATTAAACTTCTGCATTGGAAATCCACTATGACAGTAGCAAAACTTTGAGTTAGCCAGGTATATTTCATTCTCGACCCCTCACTCCTACCCCACATAATAAATTATTTACCATATCATGTCATTTTAATCCCCACAATGTTCAGTGCTACGTATCTACTGATAAACTTCCCATCTTACTGTCTCTCTTACATAGCATTCCATCTCCCACCTCCATATCTTGGTACTGGCTGCCCTCTATCAATATTGTGCCTTCCCCCCTCCCCGCTCCCCCCACTCCAGTTTAGAATGCCTTCCCCTCCTCACCTCTACTTCTTAGAATCTCTACTTTCTTTCAAGGTTCTTACTTCTATAGCAAGCCTTTACTCCCCAGCAGCTACTGATTTTCTTCTTCGAAATTTACTATTTTGTATACACCCATAAAATACATTGCTGTCTCCTGCAGCCAGACAATGAATTCATCAGAGTCTTTCACCTTTGTATTTGTAACCCCAGTACCTAGAATGAAACCTATCACATGACAACTGTTTATGAACTGCTTGATTAATCTCTCCCCTTTACGCTTCCTCACTTGATAGTTATAATAAGAGGATCACTGAACAAAAAGAACTCTGTTACTATCTATCAAGGAATCTTATATAATTCATTTAGCATACCCATAGATGGCATCCTATTGAAGGATAACCTCTAAAGATGCTTTTTAGGTCTACTAAATCAAATGCTTTTAAAAATAAACAACAAACATTTAACAATTTGTATTCTTTATATCTTGAAGTCAATTATGTAGTTATAAAGATGTGGATCACTGGAGGAGGCAATGAGATAATATTGGGAAGTGCTTAGCACAGTGCCTTGCACATAGTAGGTGGTACATAAAATGCTTCCTCCCTTCCCTTCCCCACTGAAGAAAATTACTAATGCTTGCCTTTATACGAAAGGGAAATTAGGCACGTTAGTAAGACATAATTCATAATCTTTTTAACACCTTACATCATCAGTAATACCTTCGATTTTCAAAAATTGGTTAGGCGCTTCCCTAGTTCATCATGTGATCAACATTGTACTGGACTAACCTAATATAGCCCAGGATTATTTAATTTAAACATTTTTTCTCCTTTATTTACAAAGTGATTTTATACGCTTTTTTTTTATTGTACTAACAGTTCCAGATCAGAGAGTAAAATATCAGTGCTGAGAAACTCTATAAAATTCTTAGCTTTATGGAAAAATTTAATATGACATTAAGAAGTACAATGAAGTCACATCATATGCACATTTAGCCTAGGAAATTAAACTGCATAGGCTCAACAACAATAAAAACAAAAGAAGGAAAATAATTTATAAGGTGCCAGTGATTTGCCTCCTATTCTACTCAATAAGTGTATGTGCCACAGAGTGCCAGATGAGGGTGTATGATCTGTTGTGTCCTCAGTTGGTCTCAGTTCTCCCATTATCTTAAAGTGTGAGCATCTTGCCTTTTCAGTGTGATTCTCAAATTAATCATATCCAAAAGACTGTCTATTTGTTCTGCTTAGGCTGGGAGAACAAATCTGAGGGCCTATGTTACTTAGGCTTCTTAGCGTTCAGGATCACCTAGAAGACTACCATTGTGCTCCCCTTTAACTTCCTTGTGTTCTTGCATGCAGCCTTACAGTGAAATAGAAGAAACATTTACATGGTGACATGACTACCTTCTAATAAAATCACATAGCATTTTCCCACTAATCAACAATTTTATTGCCAGATAAGTAATTATTTGTTTTTGCATTTTGCTATTTGAACAAGAAGTCCCTGTTCCTTCTCTCTAGGTCCATAGCACAGCTGAATGTTATGAAAAACAGAATTTATATTAGTCTCCACAACAACTATGATGCCAACTGCCTTCTCTTAAAGAGACCCTAAACCTTTTCCAGCTTCTAATGTCTAAAGATCAGTATTTTTGCATATAGTTCATTGGAGAGAGATGGAATTAGTAAGGGTAATTTTACAGTATATAATCATTTACTTAGCACTGACTTTAGAACCTAAGATGTGACACTCCACAAAAATAATTTCAATTACTTCTAAGTACTAGCTCCGAAATCAGAAATTCTGGGTTTTAATTCCATACTCGAGCAGCTAGGGAGTGTGGAGAGATAGAGCACTGGGCCTAAAACAAGGAAGACCTTAGTTCCAATTCCACCTCAGACATGATATGACCCCAGGCAAATCACTTAATCTCTGTCTGCTTCAATCTCCTCAATTGAGAAAACAGCACCTACTTCCCAGGGTAGCAGTGGGGATTGAATGAGACAGAATTTATAAAGTACTTAGCATAATGCCTGACACACAGTAGGCATTAAACAGATGCTGGAGGCTGCTGCTGCTGCTGCTGCTGCTACTACTACTACCACCACCACCATCACCACAACCTCTGACACTGACTACTTCTGTTGTCTGATCTTAGGCAGGTCACATGACATCCTTAAGCCTCAGTTTCTTCACCATCACCACTACCTCAGACACCTATTGCTTGTATTGTGAGACCTTGGGCAGGTCACTCGACATCCTTGGGCCTCAGTTTCCTCACCTGTAGAAACTGGAGGGATGGACTAGCTATCCTCTGAGCTGCTCCTGGTTTTGAGCAAAGGTACTATGAACTGAAAGGATATTATAGTGAAGGCATATCATATCCCTACTATTACTCCTACACCTACTCCTATTCCCACCACCACCATCGCCACAACCTCTAACCTCTAACCTCTAAAGATATCCTTAAGCCTCAGTTTCTTCACCACTACTACCTGGAGTAGTCTGGACTGTCATCTCCCTTTAAAAAGTGTTACTTTACTTTAAATTATAGGAGCGGAGACATAGTTGCTAGTATACATACTGCCATTGTATTTCTTTTTTAAGTTCTAAAGAGGTTACTGTGTAACAAAGATCAGAAAGATTTTATTCTTGATGGTTTTTTTTTACAAAAATATGAAATGTTTGTTTTCATTATATTTTTAAAATTCCATTAGGAATATTCCTTGTTGTGGATAACTGCACCTGTGGGGAAAACCCCTGACAATTGATATCTTATTATGGTTGTAAAACTCAGAAATGTGCATTATATATTTTTAATGTTCGGCAAAAGGTAATTATTAGTTGTCAATGCTAATTACATGGAGAAAATGAAAGCTACTTAATTTTATGTTAAATTTATCATGCACATGTTTTATTGAATGTAGTTTTGAAAAGACAAGTTTAGTGTGATTACTACAGTTTGACTACAGTGGAATGAGTTAATGAATTACAGGCTTCAAAAGGTATTTTCAGGTATCAGAAGATTAAGATAGGTCATCATGAAAAGAGGTTCATGAAAATTTTCTAGAGAAAAACAATCTGAAAATTAAGAGGAATCTTGGTTTTTGGATTTTTTTTTTTTAATATACGCTCTGATCCTATTTGAAGGCTTTGAAGAAGACTTTGAAGTTAGACTTCCTCGCTTAAGAGCAGACTCAATGGGGATATTTCAGATCATATTTCTAACTGTTTCAGAACTGTCCTATCAACACAAATAATGGATCTGGAACTGGAATGGGCCTTCTAGGCAATATAATTTAGCCTTCTCATTTGACAGATGAGGAGAGCGAGGCCCAAAGAGCTTAAATGACTTGCCCAGGATCAGACTGAGAGCAGAGCAAAAATCTAAACTCAGACACTGAGACTCACTTTTTTTCACTGTACTATGCTGGCAGGAAGGATTTTATACTCTTGGATTACTTTAGGGTGAAACCTCATGGATTAAAGTATTATTAGGAAAAAATATTACTCAAATTGTTGACTTATGATATGCATTCATCATAGGCTTAAAGCATGAGTGAGATGGTTCACAAAGCAAAATAAGGAAATTTTTTAAAAATTCCATCAAGTATCATAGTAAGCATCAAAATTCTTACTTGAAAAATGTCCAGGGTCATTATCAATAAATGCTCATTGTAAAGGACAATAACATGACAATATTAAACTATTAAATACTTCAATATACAGTTCAGCATGTAAATGTAATATTGTAATTAGTAAGCTCTTATTTTTATTCAGAATTTCATAACCACCAAAAAGAATTAAAGTTATAATTTAGCAAAGAACTTACGAGTCAAACAATAAAGATATTTTTCAACTGAAAGCACCTGCTTTCCAAACTCGAAATCAGATGCATATTTAAATGGAATTTAAAGACTCAATTTAAATTTTTTTTTAGTTTAGATATTTTCAACAATACTATGATATAACAATATATCCCAGATGTTATAATTAGGAATGTTTTTTTCAACATTTAACATTTTGTCTCTTTACTGCTGCCTGAAATTATAAGTTTATTTATGTTCACATTTCAGATGAAAGAGCACAACTTTTAATTGTTAGCAGCTGTAATATCAAAGTGTGCTGATTATACAAGCAAAGGCGGTATGTGTATTGTCATAATCCTACGAACCATACTGTGGCTTGTCTATACGCTACTGAATTACTTTATTGTAGGTTTGCTTTTCGAGTTAATCCTTTCTTGATGAGGCCCTAAAACACTGTGATTTGTTAATATTAATAATAGTTATTCTAAAAATGCTCAAAGTTTTTTTAATCCAAGTGGATTGACTGTAATACTACATTTCAAACATGTAGTCCTGTTATAAAACATATACTCAAATTTTTAAACAAGTATTTAAATCCAAAAATATTATAGCACTTTAGAAAGCCACTACTAAGAAAAACCACAGGGTGACGTGAATATATATAATGCACAATAACTGTGGGCTCTTCTGTTATTCAATATAAATTTTCATGTAAAGCATACATATATTAAAAATCAAATTGTTTTTAAAGACAAGGAATATACTTTCTAAAACTATGTTAATTTTCCTCCACAGTAAGTATGCACAGTAACTGTGCTGATTCTATTTTGTTCTATTATTTTAAAATGCCTTTACAAAGATTCAGATAATAAGAGGCCATTCTAATTCACATAATGCCATATATCACTTGTCTCTTTGTCAATGAGACATTTGAAAGCATCTTTTTATTAGAAACACAAATCAATATACCCCAGGGATTGCAATAACTGCTTCAGGCAATTTGTATTATCATTTCATCCTTGATGTTCCTGCTCTGAGCAACTTATTATGAATGGCGTGAAAATGGCAACCTGTCACAATTGATTTTTCCTAGCCTCCTACAAGAATTTTTCCATTTTTTAAATGTAATCAAGTATCATTCTATTAAATATGTCTAAGGCTAAGTTATAAGAAGCAGTCCATAACTCCTGTTGCAACCCTTATAATTTAAACTTTCTCAAAATCCTTTTGTAAAGATAATTATATAAGAATAAAAACTTTCTATTTGCATAAAATTTAAAAAGAAAATCCCTCATAGCTCTAAGCAAGTAGTTTTCAAATCTTTAAATATGTACTGAGTGTTATAATGTTTAAACACTGGTTCAAGCATCAGTTTTGTGAAGCAGCTATGAGCAAGAAGAGTCTTCTGCAGAGGTGAAATTCAAGCACTGATCTTTAGCTTTGAATTAATATTCCATCTAATTACAAAAATCAACAAACTGTGTTTTTAGTTTTTATATCTAGACAAAGATTACTACACAAATACATTATCAATCCAAACTGACAACAAGGAATATCAGATAACACTCTTAATCTATTCATAAAAGAATTTCAAAGACTTCAAGAGATTTCTCAGGCTCACTGGATTATAAATTATTGAAATTAGGATTGTAAGAATTTGGTAAAATTACAGTACCTAGGACCAACTGAATGGATGGAAACTCCAACCATTTAAAATAATACAGTTTCTCTAAAAACATAACAAGAAAAGATTACTATCATTCCCGGTAGCTGTTATAAGTTTTCCTTTTTCCACAGACATACAGAAAATGCCTTAGCTCAAAGTGACAACATGCCATTTTTTGAGAAGAGATTATTACAAGGAAAGGTGTGCAAAACTGAATATTAAGGAGATGCAGTATCACTGAAATTTCCAAGTTAGGCACTGAGGAGGTAGGAAAAACAGATGGAATGACTAGGAGTTAGAGGAGGGAAAATTGGTGGCAAACCCATCATCCTATAAATCATTATTCATATAAAGTCCTGAAAAATATGTAAAGTGCATTTTCTTCAAGGTAGATAAAGGCACAAAAAGTTCCTGCCCTCACAGTCTAATGGGCGAAACAACATGCATATGACTATGCCAAATGAGATATACACTGGGTCAAGCGGACGGAATTTCATAGGGAAGGCAGTAGCACTGGGGTGGATCAAGAGGTGGGACTTTGGTCAAGACTTGAAGGGATCTTAAGCGCCTAACAGTGTGCTAAGTTCTACTGAGGGATGTAAAAGTAAAATAATATTTTCTACTAATTTTGTAAGAGTACAGTGAGTGTTCGGGAATTTCAATTGAAAGTTGGGAGATCCAAGTTTTATTCCTAGCTTCACCACTAGTCTCCCTAGTCCTGACCTCTTCCATGATTAAAATCTATGTATCTGTTCAGTGTCCTCCTCCCTCAGGGCCATTCTGTTAGCTGACAGCTATCTAATCACATCATCTGTGACATGTTAACATGTTGATTAACTCTCAGGTAACATTTGTTAAATGCAACAAGGGCCTCCTGACTGCAAAGGTAGGGTTTCAGACTGGCTGAAAAGATTTTGTGGCACTCAAGCCTTATCACATCCTTCACAAACAAAATATGCAGAGTACTGGGGTATTTAGGTAATAATGTAATGCTCACCGTATTCATAATACCTATGAGTTACATACTTGGATAATATCTTTAGTCATCTTTCTAGATTAATGAGTTTCACTTCATTTGGATCACTATTTTTATACAAAAGCTTTCTCTTGTCCCCACCCTTGATTTCTTCAATTTTACTTCCCTGCAGAGTCATACATTAAGTATGGTAACCCACCTGGTATTCAACCTATGCAAAGTGGTTTACTCAAGTATGTTTTATAAATTTTTTCCAAATTTTTACCATCCAGTGATTTCTTAGCCTTCTTAGTTGTAGCAAAACACTTATTATACTGTCCTTGTGAAAATTCCCTGAGCAAGTAGGACTCCTGGATCTCTTTCCTGTCTTATAAATAACAGTTCAGAGTTTAACCTTTCATAAGCATATTTTTCCTTTATTTTTTCCAGTATTAAATTTATCCAGATGAAACTCATCTGTCACTTTTTTGCCCATTCATATAGTCTAGGTAAGTGATCTTCCAGTAGTGTATCATTCTAGACAGATGTTTTACCATGTAGAAAAGCTTACTTTTATCTGCAAACACAGACATTTCACTGTGTAATATCTCCTGAAGATTACATATGAATATTTAAAATGCAAAATAAGTCTTTTCTGAGCATCTATTGCTGGTGATTCAACTCCTAAAAATGCTTCATAAAAAACTGTTCTATCACTCATTTGTTTATACTTTTCTGAATATGGGAGGGGAGGAAACCCCCAGTTCCTTAACTATTTAGGAAGTAAAAACCAAAGTTAGTAGAAGTATAGAAAAGAAACAAAAAAAAAGAAAAATAGAAATTACACAATGCCGAGTAGGGAGCATTTAAGTGCTTAATGAATATTAGTCAATCTAATTAAGAAAATAAACTAAACACAATAATCTGCTTTAAGCTTGAAAATGATTCATCTTATAGAATTTCTTGTCCCTAAATTGAAATCATTAATCAAGAACCTGACTGGAATGGGTGGAAAAAAGTAGTAGTACAGAAGTGGGAATGAAATGGTAAAAAAATTGTCAGACAAATGCCAAGGAGGAAGATAAAGGAAGAATGAGAACAATGGAACGAAGAGAGCAATATTCTAGTGAGTACAGGAGCACATGGAGAAGTACATTAGGAGACAGTTTAAAAGCTATAGTTACCACTCAAAATATTGTCAAAAACTCTATTTTTGTTCCTGCCCATTTACTTTAAAAACATTTTTAAAATGCAAAGAATGAAAATAAAAGTTTAAGTTAAATGTCTGCTATTATCTAGAAAATTTGTTTTATCTACAGAAAGAAAAATCCCTTCACTTTCGCTTTATAATATAGCTGTAACAGCATTATACTATGCATACATGATTCTATCACTAGCAACAATTAACTTTTTAAGATATTAATTTTTAATAAAGTGACTATGCAAAAGAACTACAGTGAAGCTAAAAAAAATAAAAATTAGAAGGTTTTATTTATAATTGATTGTATTTTCTGTGGCATTTATATGTAAACACCAATAACAAAATGTCCTCACTGACATTAGCAGAAATATATAATAAATAGATATAAAGACTTATAGTTTCCCATCAAGTGCAGAAGATTTATGCATGCAAATTCCATTAGAGGTAATTGGAGTTAACCACATAATTCTCTTGTGTATTGGTGTGAGAAGAGTATTTTGGTTTATGCTCTGAAGGAAAGGCAGTTAAAAGAAACTTTGGGTGGTAGCATAATAGTGTTAGAAATAGAGGTACTGTAGTTAGAGGTTTGTTGGCATTTTCCTGACTTTTTAACAATTACTTAGTTCAGATTACATTCGAATAAAGCAACAGAGAAACTAGATATATGTTTTTAAAGTTCTTTCTAAGAGAATGTTTTCATAACTCTATGATATTCAATTCTAAATACTTTCTTTAAAGTTAGCTAAACATAAAACGTACTCTATAAAATCATATTTCCAATGTCAGGCTAAAATCTACTAAATTACATAATAAATTAGTATTAAGTTTCATACACAACTCTTTAACAATGCCACATAAAACTTTTGAGTGGCTTAAATATTGTTATCTTAATATAACCTTAGAATTCCTCTAAAAAAGGTTCACCATTTAAGTTACTGTACATTCAACAATCCTAGGAATACAAATAAGGTTGATATAGCCTACAGAATTGATCTTCAATGTCTACCATAATTTTACTAAAAAGTTAAAGGCTCTGAAAATACTATCAATATAAATATCATAAATAAATAAAACATTTTTGAAAGATTCTTAAAAATTACTATGATACATCAATTTGAAAACTATGAATAGTAAATGCTAAAAATGAAGTGTGAAAAATGAGCCACAACATCCTGACCTTGGCAAATGAATTCAGAGGCCCACAATTATCTATATAATCCTAGGTGTATTTTGTATGTTGTTTAAATTAGAATTTTTTTTAAACTGAAGTGTGCTAAGTGTACACTGATAAATAAATCAATTTAAGTTGCTGAAAACAAACAATTAGAAATTCATCTCAGTGGACAAAGAATTATGGCACTATTACTATGACAAATCATCAAGTAAATTAAGACTGCTAATGCTTGTTTAAATGTTTCTTATGTGGTAAACTAAAAACGCACAAACTTTACTGAACTATATGTACTTTAAGATCATTAAAAAGAAAAATAAAATTAAAGCAGCCACTTTTTTTATCTAGCCTACCTTGTTTTTTGGATTGGATGTATTCATTACACTTCGAGTTTCTTTTCCAGTGTAAATAACAACACCTATTACAGTTCCTATAAAAATATAAACACAGTCTTTTAAACAAAATTGTTCATTAACTAAGAAACAAATAAAAATTAAAATTGAAATATAATATATAATTATTTTGCTAGGAAAAATACAAAAATATTGATTATGTAGTCTATACATTAACTTGACACTACACAGCAATTCCCTAGGTTAAGAAAAGTATTTTTGAACTTCAAATACATATATATGTATTGGTAGTAGGGGGAAAAGAAGAGGGATTCAGAGAATATCTCTGGAGGAAAGTAAGAGAATATTCAATATTGAAATGATTACTCACGTAATCTAAATATGATTTTTTTACACATAGATCATAAGAGAGTGGCTAAACCTTTACATCACCAACACAAAGTCATAATAGCTTTTCATTTGCATTTATGAAAATGATAATACCCTTTCACTGATGTCGGTAAAGGTAACAGTACCCTTTCATTACTTTCACTTAAAAGAGATGCTAAATCATCAACTGTCCAAAATATTAACATCTGAACTTAAGAACTTTAAAAACCAAGATAAGATGTTAGGAAAGTTACATTAAGTTTATTTTTTAAAAGCAGGTTTCTACCTAATACATAAAAATATTAAGGTCATAAACACTTAAATATGGTTTGCAGAATCTTATATTTTCTAGTATATGTTTATGTTTAAAAGAGTACAGCACAGAATCTTTACAAAAGCAAATCTACTGTTTTTTGTTAACTTCTTTACCACTGTTAGTTATAGTGTCCCTTAAAAGTTCTTCATTTTAATACAATACGAAATAGAGACATATAATTTTAGTGGGAAAACAACTGTACACTATTCTAAGTGTATTAAAAAGGCTTATGATGTTACTGCATGACTTTTATAGTTTAATAATTTGAAACCTCTGACATCAGTCTACAGAATGGTACAACTTTAAATTAATGCCCATTATTTTTTAATCAACTTAGTTAACATGCAAAAAGCCTGGGAAGACAAGAGAAGTTTAGGGAACTCATATTTCTTAATAAGAATATTCTCAACAAGATTAACTATAATACTTATAATGACAGCCTTTTCAGGTATTGTAAATGGATCTGATCAATATTCATTTTGTCCTAAAATTGAAAGTGTAGGACAAAAATAAACAAGGAAGTTTAAAAAAATTATATGTTCAGATGACAATTAACTGATACTAATTAATGTTACAGGAATGTAGTTTTAAGTGCTGTTAATAGAAATATTTCTACTTTCAATCTAAGTAATCAATACTGCTTTACATAACAATTATTCATATTTCCCATGTGAAGTAATTGACCTAGATAGATATTAAAATAAATGCTACATTGGAAATATCTGAAATTTAAAATATACATGTTCTAACTATAATAGTGTAGATAGATATATAAATATTAACATCTATATATAGATATATAAACTGTTGTAATTATTAATGCTTCATGCAGAAGTCAGACAATAAATACCTTAACTTTAAACTAAATATAGAATCTGGTCAATATAGCTTGTCTATTTCATTCATTTCTTGACTATTTCATTCCCAACACCAATGAACCATTAGAATTAGGAAAAATGATGTCAGAGCATGGCCATTTATGACCTTTACTATATCACAGCTATTCTCAGAATCATCAAGTTTAGAAAAATAATCATGCTAGACACTATTATCTAAAAGGTAAGGAAAAAGACCTATCAGTAAGCAACGCATAAGTGATATTCAAGGATTAGTATTAGAATTCAAATATTCTCTTAAAATGCAGTTTAGACACATAAAATGATCAGTATTCTAACAATGATATACATTATACATAATAAGCATTTACCCCACTCAGGCACAGTACTACTTTTCTAGTCAAGTCATTCATACATAGTTAAATAAACTAAATTTTAAAATATGGGTGTGAGGGGAAAATGTCAAAGTAATTAAAAGAAACTCCTGCAAATAAATGATAAAATTAATAACACAACTCAGTTTCAGGGCAATTAAAACTTTATAATGTACTTTTCTCACAAGAACTTTGGGAAATATATGGTTGAATATAACCATTCCTTTTTTACAAAAAAAAGACACTGAAAGAATAAGTGATTTGCCCATAGTCACAGGTCTAGTAAGTAACAAGGCTAATAAATCTAGACCTCAAGACTCCAAGGACACTGCTCTTTTCATTTTACCATGTTTCCTCTCGATTATCTTTGAATATTTAACAATGACAACAACCAGTAAACTTTCTCTCCAAAAATAAAAATATGAAAATATAAATTCAGGTCAAAATTTAAAAAAAAATTTAAAATAAAGGAAATTATTTCCAAAATTAAGAATCTTCTGTTTGAACAGGGTACTTTAAAACTGGTTCTTCACTTAAACTATTTTTCTTTGTCTTGAAAAAGAATTTTTTTTCCCAAGTAAAAATAAATTTAAATATGTTTCAGAATAATCTCTAAGGATAAAAGTCACATGACCAATAGTTAAAAAACAGAATAAAAAACATTCATTTTAATCTGTGAAGTAACACTGAATATTTGCAAAATTATTTCCTTTACTCTTATAAACTCTAATATGAAAGTTTACAAGACTTTTGTTTGGAATATTTAATGATTCTTAAAAATTTCTTTCCCTTAATTTAATATAATTTTGTACATGCCCGTGTGTGTACATGTGCGCGCACACACATGCACAGACACACGAACACACGTACAACCTGAAATGATGATAAATCAACTTCTGAATTTGAATGCTTAATTTAAAAAAAGTCCTTGATCATTTTTGTTTTTTATACCACTCATCTGCCCATATGCCTTGCCCGAAATAACTCTTCATTATAACAAAGAAAATTTAACTAAACAAAACCAAGTAAGAAATCCACCAAATCTGATGTTAAGGAATATTGTGCAACTATATTCTCCAATGTCTCTAATGAGAGGAGAAATGTTTCATCTTAATGGGGAAGAAGATATATCATTGCATTATATCTCAATTCAATTCCTTTTTAATGTTTTTATTTATATTACTGTAGCAATTGTATATATGGAACACATATATTGTTTTTGTGTGTGTATATATACACATACACACACACCCATCCCAATTCTGCATTATTTGTTCTTTATTAGTTCATTCTTGAGTTCCCATGTTTCTCTGAATTACAATTACTCATCTTTGTAGTTACTTGTGATCCAATAATATTTCAATACACTCAGATAACCATAATTTCTTCAGTCATTCTCCAATAAATGGAGATAACTGAAAATTAACAAAAAAGAAATGCTTTACTAGGTAAGGTCAATCCTAAACATGACCAAAATTATTCATAAAGTCTAGCAACTGAGTATCTATCGTTTTCACTTGTAATATAGCCAGTTCATGAAAATATCATTAGTACAACAAATTCAAAATTCATCATAAGGATCAATTCTGTTGTTTCAACATTTCCTATTGAAGTATAATTTCGTAACAGTGGGGAAAACAACAAATAACATTTATTCAGTTATTAGTCAAATTCCTGCATTTCTTCCTTATTTTTATAATTTTATATAAAATACTTTCAAATTCTACATTCTTACTTTGACACAGTGACTGACTGAGTTCAGCACTGTAGTCTGACAATTTCTCTTCTCATGGAGACTGCAACCTCTCCATGGCTTTTTATCATATAAACACATTCTTCGGCATTCCTTTCCATAAATTCTACACGCAGAGGTCTCACTGAATATGATGGAGTCCTTCCTCAGGGGGATCAATGAAGCAATTTGGCCTACTCATCTATAATCTCTCATTGTTGATTAAATTAAATGAGAGGATATTTGTTTAAGTATTTAGTACAATGTCTGGCACATAGTAGGTACTAAACAAATGCTTATTCCTCCCTTCCTTTCCCCATTCTAGCTATACAGCTAATCTGCACTTTTTACCCTCAAGCATTAATCTTAATGTGTGCTAAAATTTTGCACAAAAATCATTCCTGGTACTATTCTGCATCCTAATTACAGATATCATACCTTTGTCCCTCTGGTTTAATTGAAATTTTGATTCTCCTAAGATTGTATGTTTCCATGATTTACAGTCATACAGTAACACCAATAGGCTATAAGTGTAAAAAAGATAGGTTCATGCAATTACAATTTGAAACCATTTTGAAAGCTTTGCCCTTTACATCTATTATCTCTTTGAACTCTCCAATTCTGCATGCTTTCAAGGCATGATCCAATTAGTAAATTGTCATCAGTGAATAGGAGCATTTATAAAACCTTGATATTAATATGGAATCTTTTTGTTTGGCTCTGTGCAGAACATTTTTCATGATATTGCTATCACATTGGGTAAGCATATGTCTCCCTATTTTATACCTAATTTGATCATTTGAAATGTGTTTTTGTAGTTTTCATAAGATACTTCAAATTAAAATGTTTTGATAGTCAATAACTTCTAAGCAAAGGTGGAAGAACTGAAAATGATGGGAAATACTTTGGAAAATCAGGATCAGAAATAAGGAATGAGAAAGGCCCATGACTGGAAAGAATTTACATCAACATATTAAGAATATGTTCTTCAAGAAAATAAATGGTTGGAACTGCAAACAGTAAATAATAACATCAGAAATGAAACTGGTTATATTTTAACAGATATGAAGAGACTCATTACTAAGGTGAGAGTTATTCCTGAATCAGACCACTCACTGGTTAGAGCAAAGATCAAAATTAGAACAGAGCTATAAGAATAAAAAATGAGAAAAAGAATTGTCAGGCATTTGAAAGAACTCAATCCTGATCTATTCATACAGATTATTTATGGTACAAATGACATGTACTGATAATTTGGATGGGAAACATGAAAGAAAGCTTAACTGTACTGTTTAGAGATTCATGATTCATGTCCTAAGTTTCCTTAAAAAGCAATAAAGCCATCCTTGAGACTTAATGATCCAGAGGACAAAAGCTTGAACTCTGATGTAACTTTCTAGTGACGTAAGGCAGGGTTGTCGAAAATACGGCCTACGGGCTGCATGTGGTCTGCAGTGCAATTTTATGTGGCCAGCCTGTGGGTTTTAATTTTCAGGAGCAAAAAAATAAAATAATAATTTTCATGGAATGCACATTAGATTTTTAAATTCCATCACTAATAAATAATCTTGTCGATGTCAATTTTCTTTGGTGTTTTTAAGCAGTATTAAAGACGGAACATATTGTACAGAATTTTCAATCGATCTGTGGGATGCGTTCCATCTGTAAGATTCAGACTAGTCAGTATGCATCTACCTTTATACTGTTGTGCTGTCGCTCTGTCGTTTCGTTTGCTTTTTTGCTTCACGCCTTCACCTGTTGTATTGATGACATGCATTCCCCCACTTTCTATTACTGTGATGTATCTTTTATTCTGGGTGTGGCCCTCGAATAATTATTTTATTTTAATGCCACCCTAAGATAACCTAAGGTTGGACAGCCCTGTTCTAGACACACGGGCAGCAGGCATGGATACATGGAGGCAGGAAAGAACAAGACCTATTTAAGGAACACACTACTAGCAGAGCTTGGCTGGAATGTAGAGTGTGAGGAAGAAAAAAGCTAGGAAGATATGAGTGTAGGAAGAAGATGAACATGAAATGAGGTTATAAAAAGTAAATAGGAGCCAGACAGTGGAGGGTCATAAGTCCCAAGCTAAATAGTATTTATTCTATCCTATAAACAACAGGGAGCCACTAAAGGATTTTGAGCAAAGGAGTGACCTCATCAGACCTGTGTCTTTGAAAGGAACATGTGGTGGCTGTATCTTTTAATGCTGAGGAAACTGCTTTGGATTGAATTGAAGCCCTAAGATAACCTCAGGTTGGACAGCCCTGACCTAAGGCATAAAAGTATACGTAGTCATGGCTCCACAGGCTTAACAGGCTCCCCACTATTGACCAAGCACACCCTCAACAAAACCAATGCTATATCCTTGCTGAGTAGCCCATATGAAGAAAAGCAGGATATGGTCCATTCAGTCATATAGAGAGAACAGTGAACATGGGGAGAACCTAGCTGATTCTGGAAACTGTCCGAAAGTGCAGTGATGCTCACTTGCCCATTAAAGAAGATGCCCAGAGACAGAGTGGAATCTTTGTAATCTACATATTCTCAAGACCATCTCTTTTGAGTAGAGTACAGAACAGGTTACAACTGTGGATCATCAAAAGTGAATTGTTAAGAAACCTCTTCCATGGAGCCCAAGTTTTTCTATGTTTCTTTCTATAAAGGCAAGGATAAGTAGAGTATTTGGCAGGAATTAAAGGGAGGCCAGATCAAAAGTACTTTACGCAGCTAACAAGACAGAGCAGAGATTTGTGGGTGTGTCCACTACTAATGTGGACATGGAAGGTTCATGACAACATATTCCTCTAAGTGAAGGACCACAGAGAAACTCCCCCTACCCTACCCCCAACCAGGAACAAAAGATCTTCCCAACAATGCTCCTTGGGTCCACTAGAGCACTCGCTTCTGAAAAGACACTGATTCTCAGTGCTTCTCAACCTGCCTCCAACTGGCAAATTTACTATACTTGCTCTCTTATCCAACCTCAGCGCAAGCGGATTTTCATTACTGTAATCAACACCTACCTGGAATATAGCACTGAAGTACCAGTCAAGTCCACCATTATAACAGCTATTATCAAAGCTCTTTCTCTCACAGAATAAATCCTCCCTCCTAACAGGTTTCCCTATATAAGCCTACACTAGAAGTCTCTGTGTCCTCTTATCTCACTCTTTTTGAACCACTCCATATTTTGAATTCTGACCTCATCATTCAACTGAAACTGCTCTCTCCAAAGTGCTGTCTTAATTATGAAATTTAATGGCCTATTCTCAATCCACACCCTTGACTTTTTTGAAACCTTTGACAGCAATGATAACTTGCTCCTTTTGAATACTCTCTTCTTTCTAGGATTTTGTGACAATTTTCTCTCCTGGTTCTCCATATTCCAGTCTCACTATTACTTAGTCTCCTTTCTTTCCCTGATTCCTCATCTAAATCATTCCCCCTAACCATGAGTGTGCCCTTTGTCCTCTCTCATCTTCTCCCTCTATAATCTTACTTGTTGATCTCATCAGCTTGTATGGGTTGAACTATCATCTCTATGCAAACCATTCCCATGTCTATATGTTTGCCAAACTTGACTAAAGACACACATCACAAACTACCTTTTGGATACCTTAAATTAGATGTATCTTGGGCTCATCATCCCAACAATGCTCCTCAGGAAAGCTGGAGCACTTAGAGTGGTTCTCAATCTGCCTCCAAATGGCAAACTGGTAATAGTGATTCTCTTCTCTCACTTCATGGCAAAAAGTGTGCCCTTAGCGTAGTAAATACCTACCTGGGAATAGCATTAAAGTACCAGGCAAAGCCATTATCAAACTCAAGATTATGCAGAACAAACTCATCGTCTTTTCTACCATTGTTCCAACTTTTCTAATGCTGTCTAGGGCACTGCCTTCTCTGAAGTTACCTAGGCTCACAGTCTCTGGGCCATCCTCAACTCCTCACCTGCACTTGCCCCACACATCCAATCTGATGTTAAATTTTATTAAGTCCTGGATGGCGGCTGGAAAGCAGGGATTTGCGTGAGTTCCCCCAACCCACCACGCCAGGTCCTCCAAACAGCTATAAACAATGGCTCTGAACAAATTCTAGAACTGCAGAACCCACAAAATAGCAGAGGGAGGCAGGGCTCCAGCCCAGAACAGCCTGGATGGTCGCTGGGTGAGGTCTATCGTGCACAGAGCTGGAAGCGGAGCTGCGCCCAGAACAACCAGACTGGGAGTCAGGCAGACCAGGCCCTATATCCCTGAATCAGTGAGCTGTGGCAGTGACCAGACTTCTCAACCCACAAACACCAAAGACAATGGAGAAGGTTAGTGGGAAAAACTGCTGGGGAGAGAGTGAAAGGAGTTCACAGTTTGGCCACCACCCCAGGGGGGCAGTAGAAGAGGTGCAGCTACAGAACTACAGCTGCAATTGCTTCCGGCACCAGGCCCACCTAGTGGGAGGAATTAAGTTGCGGATCAGAGCAGGAGTACAGAGCCTGCTTAGATCTGAGTCCAGTCCAGGTTGGCAGTTCTTAGGGGAGGAGAAACACTGGTGTGGCAGAGCTTGCTGTGTAGAAAAAGCTCTGAAAACAACAGAACAGCCCCTCAAGCTTCGGACAAAGTACCCTATACTCTACAAGCAGTAATATCCTGACGAAAAACTCAAGGGTCAAGTAAGTTGGCTGGGAACATGGCCAGGCAGTGCAAACACACTCATATTCAGTCTCAGACTTTGGAATCTTTCTCTGGTGACAAAGAAGACCAAAACATACTGCCAGAAGAAGTCAACAAAGTCAATGAGCCTACATGAAAAGCCTCCAAGAAAAACACGAATTGGTCTCAGGCCATGGAAGAGCTCAAAAAGGATCTGGAAAAGCAAGTTAGAGAAGCAGAGGAAAAATGGGAAAGACAAATGAGAGTGATGCGAGAAAACCATGAAAAACAAGTCAATAACTGGCTAAAGGAGACCCAAAAAATACTGAAGAAAAGAACACCTTAAAAAACAGACTAATTCAAATGGCAAAAGAGCTCAAAAAGCCAATGAAGAGAAGAATGCCTTGAAAGGCAGAATTAGCTAAATGGAAAAGGAGGTCCAAAAGACCATTGAAGAAAATACTACCTTAAAAACTAGAATGGAGCAATTGGAAGCTAGTGAGTTGATGAGAAATCAAGATATTATAAAACAGAAACAAAGGAATGAAAAAATGGAAGACAATGTAAAATATCTCATTGGAAAAACCACTGACTTGGAAAATAGATCCAGGAGAGATAATTTAAAAGCCATGATCAGAAAAAGAGCCTAGATATCATCTTTCAAGACATTATCAAGGAGAACTGCCCCGATATTCTAGAGCCAGAGGGTAAAATAGAAATTGAAAGAATCCACAGATCGCCTCCTCAAAAAGATCCCAAAAAAAAAACTCCTAGGAATACTGTATTAACTGCTTGTAATAACTGCTTGGCCACTGTCCCTTATCTTCTACAAGTTATAAAATTTCCATGGACTTTCATAAAAGTTATCAGATAAGTCAGTAATATAAAGCAATAGACTTGTTTCCTTTAAATCACACGAAGACCCCAGGACAAAAATGAAACACATATGAGACGCAAGGGAAATAGTGAGGAGGGAGAAGGGATTTGGAACAAATGATACCACCATTAGTTCTCAATCACTGGAGGGGGGGTCACCCATTCCCCTAACATATAGGCACTGCAACAAAAACTGCTACTATGAATTTATTTTTTAACATACTGGTCCTTTCGTTTTGTTTTTGGGGTATGTGCTTAGTAGCTATAGAGCTGATTCAAAGAGTTTGAAGTATTTAGTGATTTGGAAATATAGATCCAAATGACTTCCAGCATGGGTAGACTAATTCACATCTCCATTGGTAGTGCTACATTATGCATGTCCCCCCACGATCTAACAATTGCCTTTTCCTTCTTTTCTTATCTTCGTGAATCTGATGATTGTGAGATATAATTACAGTTGTTTAAATTTACCTTTTTCCTGTTAGTAATATGGAACATTTTAGTATGGTTGTTAATAATTTTCATTTCTTCCTTGAAAATTACCCATTAACGTCCTCTGACCATTTATGTAATGAGGGTTTCTTTTTTTTTTTCTTTTGGAGACAGAGACAAAATCTGTGATTTTATAGATACAGGGAACTCCCAAGTGATGAAACTCCCTCTAGCAATGAAAGTTGGTACTTTCTCCATTATTTATAATCATAGAGACATATCTAAAGCCCTGAGAGGATAATGACTGCCCAGAGTGTTACAGTCATAATGTGTCAGAGACAGAACCAGAACCCAGGTTTTCCTGGCATTTTAGGCACTTACACGTAGTATTTTATCAGAGAAATTGCTGCAAATATCTTTTCCAAGTTAACTATTTCTCTCCTAATTCTTACTGTACTGATTTTGTGTAATGCCTGTATTTTTTGTTTTCCTATCACTCTTTCATATCTCACAACAGTATCACTAAATTGACACTTTGACCTTGTGGCTATCAGTGAATGTCCATAGTGGAGGCCTGTTGTATAAAACATAAGATTCACAACTTATACGCTAATCTTTTTTTTCTTTTTTATAAATTTATTTAATTCTTTCAGCATTGATTTTCACAGGAGTTTGAATTACAAATTTCTCCTCATTTCTACCCTCCCGCCCACTCCAAGATGGCGTATATTCTGGTTGCCCCGTTCCTCAGTCAGCCCTCACTTCTGTCACCCCACTCCCCTCACATCTCTTTTTCACTTCCTTTCTTGTAGGACAAAATAAATTTCTACGCCCCATTGCCTGTATGTCTCATTACCTAGTTGCATGCAGAAACTTTTTGTTTGTTTGTTTTTGAACATCTGTTTTTAAAACTTTGAGTTTCCAATTCGCTCCCTTCTTCCATCCCTACCCACCCTCCCTAAGAAGGCAAGCAATTCAGCATAGGCCACATGTGTATCATTATGAAATGCCCTTCCACAATACTCATGTTGTGAAAGACTAACTATATTTTGCTCTTTCCTAACCTATTGCCCTTTATCGAATTTTCTCCCTTGACCCTGTCCCTTTTCGAAACTGTTTGTTTTTGATTACCTACTCCCCCTATCTACCCTCCCTTATATCATCCCCCCCCTTTTTTATCTTCTTCCTCCTCCTTTTCTGTGGGATAAGATACCCAATAGAGTGTGTATGGTATTCCCTCCTCAGGTCAAATCCAATGACAGCAAGATTCACTCCTTCCCCCTCACCTGCCCCCTCTTCCCTTTCTACAGAACTGCTTTTTCTTGCCACTTTTATGAGAGATAATTTACCCCATTCTATCTTTCCCTTTCTCCCTCTCTCAGTATACTCCTCTCTCATCCCTTAATTTGATTTTATTTTTTTAGATATCATCCCTTCACATTCAACTCACCTGTGCCTTCTGTCTATATATATATATACATACACATATACATACACACACAGATATATACATATACACACATACATACGTGCATATGCAGATATATACATATACATACCCACACACATATATACACACAAACACATATATATGCACACATATATGTATATGTATGTGTGTGTACATATATATGTATGTATGTATGTACACATATGCATATTCCCTTCAGCTACCCTAATATTGAGGTCTCATGAATCATACACATCATCTTTCTATGTAGGAATGTAAACAAAACAGTTCAACTTCAGTAAGTCCCTTTGGATTTCTCTTTCTTGTTTACCTTCTCATGCTTCTCTTGATTCTTGTATTTGAAAATCAAATTTTCTGTTTAGCTCTGGTCTTTTCACTGAGAAAGCTTGAAAGTCCTTTATTTTTTTGAAGGTCTATATTTTGCCTTGGAGCATGATACTCAGCTTTGCTGGGTAGGTGATTCTTGGTTTTAATCCTAGCTCCATTGACCTCCGGAATATCGTATTCCAAGCCCTTAGATCCCTTAACATAGAAGCTGCTAGATCCTGTGTTATTCTGATTGTGTTTCCACAACATTCAAATTGTTTCTTTCTGGCTGCTTGCAATATTTTCTCCTTGATCTGGGAGCTCTGGAATTTGGCGACAATATTCCTAGGAGTTTTCTTTTGGGGATTTATTTGAGGAGGTGATCTGTGGATTCTTTCAATTTCTATTTTACCCTCTGGCTCTAGAATATCGGGACAGTTCTCCTTGATAATTTCTTGAAAGATGATATCTAGGCTCTTTTTTTGATCATGGCTTTCAGGTAGTCCAATAATTTTTAAATTGTCTCTCCTGGATCTATTTTCCAAGTCAGTGGTTTTTCCAACGAGATATTTCACATTGTCTTCCACTTTTTCATTCCTTTGGTTCTGTTTTGTAATATCTTGATTTCTCATCAAGTCACTAGCTTCCACTTGCTCCACTCTCATTTTTAAGGTGGTATTTTCTTCAGTGGTCTTTTGGACCTCCTTTTCCATTAGGCTAATTCTGCCTTTCAAGGCATTCTTCTCATTGGCTTTTTGGAGGGTGTAAAGTGTGTTCAGGGAAAACTAGCAACTATGGTGGGAAGGCTGCCAAAACCCTTTTCAGGGCTCCTTTCCAACTTTGTTGTCTACCTGATTCACTCAGCTCTCACCTGAAGCTGTAACATGCACAGTAGTCACAACTGGTAGAACCATTTTGGCAGACAAGCTAAACCAGGCTGAGGGTAACCAAGGGGTCACAAACCCTTTGGTGAATTAGGGGGATGTCTAAAGCATGTGAAGACTTCCCCTGGCAGACAGCCAAGAAGGAAGCTGAAGCAGGTACTGTGGAGTGGTTTAAACTTGCTTAAACACTGAAGACACCAATGTCATCCACTGCATCTCAAGAGATTACTGGCCATCTTGACATTGTCTTACCACTGGACTCTGATGATTCTGGAAGAGATAGTGTGGCTGATAACTCTGCAAAACACTGCCTCACTTACATACAATTTATGTGTGAATCAAAACCATACCATTTTACTAATTTTACCAACTCAAATTCAAGTGACAAAGTGGCAGGTGTGGCTACACTGGGATTTATAGCCACAACCTTGCACATAGATGGCCCAGAATTTAGGATGATCTTCTCAATGGAAGCAACAGAGGGATTAGGCACACCCTGGGTGTCTAAGCAGCCTTTTGGAAGGATGATATTGCCTACTTCCTGGTGTGAGAAAGGGATACTCTAAAGATAGTCTACTTCACCCAACCCTGACCTGCTTGTTGCGGCAGGTGGGAATCCCATCCTGCTATCAAAACACAAAAAAATGTACAAAAACTTTGCAAAAATGAATCCACTCACCACAGGTAGATGGAATGTGTGCATGCTAATGAACAGCACAAAAACCAGTAGACCTGAAAGACAGGCAGCTGTTGTTGTGAGAGAACTTTGTAGGTATTTCCAAAGAGCAGCCCTGAGTGAAACAAGGCTGTCAAAGGCCAGCTTACTGAAGTCAGAGTTAGATACACCTTTTTCTGGAAATGCCACCGTGAAGGGGAACACCATGAAGCTGGCACAGGTATTGCAATCAAAACCAATCTAGTCAACAAGCTTGTATGCCAAACAAAAGGAGTGAACCAAAGACTCAACACAATGCAATTGCCATTCAAAGGAAAGCACCACACCAAAATCATTACTGCATATGCTCACACCATGTCAAATCCTGATGAGACCAAAGAAAAACTTTTATGAAGAGTTGGAGACCCTCATCATCACTGTGCCTAAAGAGGACAAGCTTATAATTCCAGGTGACTTTAATGCAAAGGTAGGCACAAAGTAGCATACATGGCAGAGAGTCCTTGGGATGAATGGAGCCAGAAACAGCAACAGCAATGGTCACTTACTACTGAACATCTCTGCATTTCGTGATCTCATAACTAACACTGTCTTCCATTTAACCAAATGAAACAAAACTTCGTGGCTGCAACCCTGCAGCAAACATTACCATTTAATAGACTATGTCATGAGGATAAGAGACACATAAGATGTGAGAGTGACAAAGGCAATGTGTGGCACAGACCAATCACAGACATCCTCTCCAAGCTAAATGTTTGCAATCAACAAAAGTGGAGGCCTCAAGGCGAGATGACTACCAGAAGACTTAATGTCAAAAGATTAAAGCACTTCTTAGATTGGGAACAACAATGCTAACTTGGAGGGAGAGCTTAGCCAACACATGAGTGGCAATACTGGAGCAGAAAAGGAGTGGAGCAGTTTTCAGAGATTTAGTGTGCAGCACTGCATTTACTCATCTGGGCCAGAACACTTGCAAACATCAAGACTGGTCTGACAAAAATGATGGGTAAACTAAGAAGATGCTAAACGAAAAATAAGAACTCCACAGTGTTTACCGGCATAACTGATCTGTTTCTAAGAAGACAGCATTTAACTCCCATCAAAAATAAATTACAAAAAAAGCTGAGAGAAATATTGGATTCTTGACTCAGTAAGAAGGCAGATAAAATTCAGTTTTATACTGATAGTAATAATCCAAAGCACTTTTATGAAGCCCTGAAGGCTATTTATGGGCCAAAGACCTATGGTGCATCCCAACTACTCAGTGCTGATGGAGCCACACTGATTAGTGATATGATCCTGGAGAGATGGGCTGAACATTTCCAAAGTGTTCTCAACAGACCATCAACAATTAATGCTGAAGCCAATGACCATATACTTCAGGTTGAAGTCAATCCCTCATTAGCTGAATTTCCAACTTTAGAAGAGGTTTTGAATGCCATTTGGCTCTTCTCCTGCAGCAAAGCACCTGGTGCTGATTCTATTCCAGCTGAGATTTACAAGTGAAAGGGTCCACCACTCTTACAAAAGCAGACTAAAGTCCTCCCCATTATATGGCAAGAAAAGATTATCCTGCAGGAGTTCAAGGATGCCTCCACTGTCCATCTATATAAAGGTAAAGGACATGTGCCAATCATGGGAAAGGAGGGGACTCTCTTTATCATTGTTGGCAAGATTCTTGCCAGAGTCCTCCTTAATGGGCTGATACTTCACCTGGAAGATGGTCATTTATCTGAGAGCCAAGAAAGGGCTGAGGAATAGTCGAAAGGGTGTTTACTGCCCAATAACTCCAGGAGGAATGCCAGGAGCAGAACAGAGGTCTGTAAACAATGTTCATCAATCTGATCAAGGTCCTTGATACTGTCAATCATGACAGCTTGCGAAAAATTATGTCAAGGGGGGATGGAGCCAAGATGGCAGAGTGAAAGTAGGGATATAACCCAAGCTCTCTCACAAATTCTTTCAGGTAACTCTAAAAAAGTGAATCTGAACAAATCTGAAAGAGGTAGAATCCACCAGGAGATACAGTCGGATTTCCAGCCCAGAAGAGTCCAGAAGGTTGACTGGAATGATCTGTTGAAGCAGGCTGGGAGAGTGCAGGGTGCACGGGACTGCACCTGACCATACCAGAGAAGGAGCAGGCCTGGCAGCCTGAATCACAGATAGCAGTGGCAGGTACCAAACCGCTCAGCCTAGGATGAGAGTCTGTTGAGCTAGGTGAGACAAAAGGCGAGGGCCTGTGGCAGCAGTAGCAACGACGACTCCTGGGGCTTTCAGCCTACAGACTAAATGTTTGCAAGTCACTTTCCTGAACTTTCAGGAGCCATGATGACAAAGTAAATCACAGGTGCTCTCATCCCTCCCTTGTTGACCGTGAATAACCTGGAGAATACCGCCCTAGGAAAAACACTGGACCCCAAATATGCCTTCACACAGCCAGGTAGATTGGCAGACACCATCGCAGGTGACTGAGGCCACCCATGCTGTAGCACAGCCCTAGGGGAAGAGGAGAACTTCCACCAGCCAGACCAGAACTCCCCCACACTTCACACTGCAAGCTTCAGTCTAACCCCAGGGAAACTCAAAAAGACTTCACCAGGCCTCCATCCTTGGCATGCACCAGCCAGCTCCAGTTCAGAACCAGGTGAGCTACAGCATTACATAGATTCCAGCTGACAAAACCAGAGGCCATAGCACAGAAAACCACTAACCAGGCCAGTAGTTCCCAGCAAAAGAAGCTTGGGACTGAGCTCCCTGGGCCCCAGAAGCAGAAATCCACTTTAAAAGCCAAGAGAAAGACAACCACAATGAAGAGGCAAAGCAGAAAAGTTTAAGACCATAGAATCTTACTATGGAAACAGGGAAGACTGAAATACCAATTCAGAAGAGGATAGCATTGACATTATACCCACATCTGAAACCTCAAAAGGGAATATGAACTGGTCTCCACCCCAAAAACATTCCTGGAAGAGCCCAAGGAGGACTTTTACAGAGGTAAAAAAAAATGGAAAACAAATTCATTGATGACTACAAAACTTTATAAAATAAAATGGATAAGGGGGTGTAGAAAATAACAGGAGAAAATAACTCCTTGCAAAGGAAAATTGGCCAAATGCAAAGAGAGGTACAGAAGCCATCTGAAGAAAACAATTTGTTAAAAAATTAAAATTGGGCAAGTAGAAGCTAATGACTGTATGAGGTATCAAGAATCAGTCAAACAATATCTAAAGAATGAAAAAATAGAAGAAAATGTAAAATGTCTCATTGGAAAAACAACTGACCTGGAAAATAAACTCAGGAGAGATAATCTAAGAATTGCTGGGCTGCCAGAAAGCCATGATGAAAAAAAGAGCTTGGACATTATCTTCCAAGAAATCACCAAGGAAAACTGCCCCAAGGTCCTAGAACCATCAAAAAAGTCCATCAATCACCCCTTGAAAGAGATCCCAAATTGAAAACTACAAGGAATATTGTAGACAAATTCCAGAATTATCAAGTCAAGTAGAAAATACTGCAAACAGCCAGAAAGAAACAATTCAAATATCACGGAACTACAGTCAGGATCACACAGGACCCTGCAGCTTCTACATTAAAAGACTGGAGGGATTGGAATATGATATCCCTAAAGACAAAGGACCTTGGACTACAACCAAGGATCAACTACACAGCAAAACTGAGCATAATCTTTCAGGCAAGGAGATGGACATTCAATGAAATAAGGGAATTCCAGACCTTCCCGATGAAAAGGCCAGATTCAATGGAAAATTTGATCTTCAGATACAAGACTCAAGACAGGCCGAAAAATGTAAACAGGAAAAAAAAATGGTATTCAATAAGGGCAAAGTGTTTACATCAATATATGGGAGGATGATACTTGTTAATCTTGAGAATGGTATAGTTATTACAACATTTAAAAGGGATCTACATAGACAGAGAATGTTGGTATAAATTAACTGATGTGATGAGAAGAAATCTAATTAAGGGGTTCAAAGGGATTGTTCTGGGAGAAGAGGTAAGGAGGAGGCAGAAAAGGGTAAATTACGTCACACGAAGAGGCACAATAACATATTATAGAGGGAAAGAGGGGAGGGAAAAGAGCAGTATTTGAACTTTACATTCATCAGATTTGGTTCATGGAGGGAATAACACACTCTGTTAAGTATGAAACCAAACTTGTCCTACAGGCAGTGGGGGGGGGGGGGATGTAAAGGGGGGGATGGTTGGGAGGGAAAGAAAGGGTAAGATAAGGGAGGGGGGCTGATAGGGAGGGAATATTGAGGGAGGTGGTAGCAAAAAGCAAAACTCTTTTGAGGACCGGAAGGGAGAAATAAAAGCATAAACTGGGCGGGGGGGGTGGGGGTGGGGGTGGGGAGGGGTGGAGAGAAATAGGATGGAGAAAAAGACACAAATAGTAACCATAACTGTGAATGTGAATGGGATGAACTCTGCCATAAAACAGAGGCAGATAGCAGAATGGATTAAAAACCATAATCCTACAATATGTTGTTTACAAGAGACACATTTGAAACAGGGGGATACACACAGGGTACAGGTAAAAGGCTGGAGTAGAATATATTATGCTTCAGCTGAAGTAAAAAAAGCAGGGGTAGCAATCCTAATCCCAGACAAAGCAAAAGCAAAGATAGATCTAATTAAAGGAGATAAGAAAACTATATCCTGCTAAAAGGCACCATAGACAATGAAGTACTATCATTACTTAATGCATATGAACCAAGCAGTATATCATCCATCTTCTTAGAGGAGAAGTTAAGAGAGTTACAGAAAAAATAGAAGACAAAACTACAGTAGTGTGGGACCTCAACCTCCCCCTCTCTGAACTTGATAAATCTAACCTCAAAATAAACAATAAAGAAGTTAACGAGGTGAATAAAAGATAGATATGATAGACCTCTGAAGGAAACTGAATGGGGATAGAAATGAATAGACCTTCTTCTCAACAGTAGATGGCACATATACAAAAACATGTACTAAGGCATAAAAACCTCACAATCCAGTGCAGAAAGGCATAAATACTCAATGCATCCTTTTCATATCATGATGCAATAAAAATAATTTGTAATAAAGCACCATAGAATGATAAACTAAAAATTAATTGGAAACTAAATAATCTAATCCTAAAGAATAGGTGGGTCAAACAACAAATCACAGAAACAATCAATAACTTCATTCAAGAGAATGACAATAATGAGACAACATACCAAAACTTATGGGATGCAGTGAAAGCAGTTCTTAGGGGAAGTTTTGTATTTCTGAATGGTTACATGAATAAAATAGAGAAAAAAAGGAGATAAATGAATTAGGAATGCAAGTGAAAAAGCTAGGAAAAGAACAAATTGAAAATCCTCAATTAAATATCAAATTAGAAATACTGAAAAGCAAAAGAAAGATAATAAAATTGAAATCAAGAGAAGTATTGAACTAATAAATAAAACTAAGACTTGCTTTTATGAAAAAAAAAACCAATAAAATTGATAAGCCTTTGGTCAATTTGATTAAAAAAAGAGAGATGAAAAGCAAATTACCAGTATCAAAAATGAAAAGGCTGAATTCAACTCCAATGAACAGGAAATTAAAACAATAATTAGGAATTATTTTGCCCAATTGTATGCCCATAAAATTTGATAATCTTAGGGAAATGGATGAATATTTACAAAAATATAAATTGCCCAGATTAACAGAAGAGGAAGTAAGATACCTAAATAGCCCCATCTCAGAAAAAGAAACTGAAAAAGCCATTAATGAACTCCCTAGGAAAAAATCTCCAGGGCCAAATGGATTTACAAGTGAATCCCATCAAACATTTAAAAAACAATTAATTCCAATACTTTATACACTATTTGGGAAAATGGGGGAAGAAGCAGTCCTACCATATTCTTTTTATAACACAAATATGGTACCAGGAAGAGCCAAAACAGAGAAAGAAAATCATAGACCAATTTCCCTAATGAATATAGATACAAAAATTTTAAATAAAATATCAGCAACTCTGAGATACCACATCTCTCCTGTCAGATTGGCTAACATGACAAAACAGGAAAATGATAAATACTGGAGACAATGTGGGAAAATTGGAATACGGTTGCATTTTTGGTGGAGCTGTGAACTGATCCAGCCATTCTGGAGAGCAATTTGGAACTATGCCCAAAGGGCTATAAAACTGTGCATACCCTTTGACCCAGCAATACCACTTCTAGGGCTGTAACCCAAAGACATGACACAAATGGGAAAGGACCCATATGTACAAAAAATATTTATAGCAGCTTTTTGTGGTGGCAAAGAATTGGAAATCAAGGGAAGGCCCATGAATTGGGGAATGGCTAAACAAATTGTAGTATACGAATGTAATGAAATACTATTGTGCTATAAGAAATGAGGGGCAGATGGACTTCATAATAACCTGGAAAGACTTACACGATCTGATGCTGAACGAGGGGAGCAGAACCAGGAGAACATTATACACGATTACAGACACAAGGTATCTGTGATGACTAACTTTGATAGACTTGGCTCTTCTCAGGAATGCAAGGTTCTAAGACAGTTCCAAAAGACTTATGATGGAAAAAACTATCCACATCTAGAGAAAGAATTATGGTGTCTGAACGCAAATTGAAGCAAACTATTTGCTCTCTATTTTATCTTTTACGGTTTTGCTTCTTCTTTCTCATGGTTCATTCTATTGGTTATAATTCTTCTTTACAACTTGACTATTGTGAAAATAAGTTTAATGTGAAGGTATATGTAGAACCTATATTAGATTACATGCCGACTTGGGGGCGGGGAGCGGGAAGGGGAGAAAATTTGGAGCTCAAAAACTTAAGGAACTGAATGTTGAAAACTAAAAATAAAAAATAAATTTCTTTTTTTTTTTTTTTGGAGGGGGGAAGGCAGGGTAATTGGGATTAAGTGACTTGCCCAAGGTCACACAGCTAGTAAGTGTGTTAAGTGTCTGAGGCCACATTGAACTTAAGTCCTCCTGACTCCAGGGCTGGTGCTCTACTCACTGAGCCATCTAGCTGCCCCAATAAAGATGAAATTTAAACAACAAAAGAAAGAAAAAATAAATAACAGAAAAAAAAGGAACATTATGTCAAAGTCTGGGTGCCCAGGGAAGTTCATCAGTGCTGTACCTCAATTTCATGAGGGTATGCTTGCCTGGATTCTGGATAGTAGATGATGGTCTTATGCTTTTCCAGTAACCAGTGGAATGAAGCGAAGCTGTATGCTAGCCCCCAGGCTTTTTTTTTAGCATGATGTTTTCACCAATGTTGTCAGATGCTTTCAATAAAGAGAAAATAGGCATCAAGTTTGGCTACCATATCGATGGTAAGTTGTTTAACTTGAAAAAGCTATAAGCCAAGACTAAAATGTAGGGAGAGCTGGAGTATGATTTTTTGTTCACAGATAATTGTGCACTCAATGCAGTCTCAAACACCACCAAGCCAAGACCCCACCATTCGTACGTGGAACCGTCACTTATAGCAGATGGAGAAATTTTGAATACTGTGGATAAGTTCACTTACCTTGTATACTTTCCAGGGATGTACACACAGATGATGAAGGTGACGCAGGGATTGCCGGAGCTAACTCAATGTCTGAGAGGCTCCAAAGGAAAGTGTGGAAGAGAAGAGGTATTAGGTTGCCTACTGAACTTCAGTTCTACAGAGCCACTGTGCTGACTTCATTGTCATGCTTGTGAAACCTGGATAGTCTACGAGCATCATACTAAACTTGAATCACCTCCATTTGAACTGTCTTAGGAAGATTCTGAAGATTACCTGGCAAGATACTGGACACTGAGGCTCTTTCTGGAGCTAAAATGCCAAGCATTCAAACTCTACTGCAGAGTATAACTATGATGGACCGGCTGTGTTGTTTGAATAACAAATATATGTTTGCCTAAAAGACTATTTTACTAAGAACACAGAAGAGGCTCACATTGTGGCAAGAAGTAGTGACAACAAGGACCCTCTTAAGGTATCTCTGAAGAACTTTAGAATTGATTGCATTATTATGGGAGACACTGGAAAAGGATTGCCTACCATGACATGCCCCCATCAAAGAAGATGTCATGGCTCTATGGATAAAGTAGAATTGCAGTAGCTCAAAAGAAGTAGGAGATGCACAAATTTAGAGACACGTCCACTCCAAATGTTCATATGGACTATTTGTGCCTGACCTATGGTAGAGCCTTCCGAGCTCATACTGGTCTGACCAGCCACAGGTGGACTCACTGTATCTTGACTCCAACACAGGGATGTCATTTTGGTCCTCTTCAAGAACGAAGGACAACAACTAGCATGTCCATGATTGTCCACAAAAACACTGTATTAATTTGGGGGTTACAGCAAACAGGAGAATTTGCAAATATGAAATCCATGAATAATGAAGACGTGTGTGTATATCTGTATCCATTTATCTCAAAACAAGTTAATTGGGGTATGAGGGCATATGCTGGGGTGGAAGGGATTATTAGGTAAGGTGTCCAAATGGATGAGAATTTGACCAGAGACTTGAGGACAAATGAGGAAAAGGATTCTAGGCTTGGGGAGGGAACCTACTGGCTGTGCAAAGGTATGGAGTTGGGAGAGGGAACGTCCTATACTGGGAAAAAGTAGCTTTGACTAGAAACTAGTACTCAGTTTGACTAGGACCTAGAGTGTGTAAAAGGATAATAATATGAATGGAATCTAGAAAGACAGGTAGGAGACAAGAGACCTACCAACATAGCAGAGTAAGAGAAAACAGGATGGCGCAGCTCCCTCCACAATGGATAATAATGTTTTATGATGATCATCATAATAATAGTATTCCCATGATGTTTTAAAGTTTGCAAAGTACTTTATATATGTTAACTCATTTCTACATAGAAAAATTCAATTACTCTATTTAAGATCTAAAAGGAACACAGGACCAAGAAGTGATTGTGAAATCTCAAGAGAAACCCAGACCAAGATCATGATATTCAACCTACAGACAAGTGACAAGGAAAGGAAATGTGAATCAACAGCAGGCCAAGATCTCAGACTGAGCACTTAAGGCCTCTCTGAACAGGACTGGGTCAGCAGCACAGTTTCACCCTGAGAGGTTGGCAGACTCCTTCCCTCCACTTAGAACAGAGGTAGGCCATCCCTAGGGTCTCTATGATCCTGCTAAGCCTTCCAGCTAGCTGACAGGAACTAAAACTAATAACTACCTACTGAAGCTCCACCCAGAGGCATGTTAACAGCCATGTTGCCTGGACCCAAACCAGGGTCTGAAGACTAGAAAGTCTAGGAGACAGATATTAGATCTTGCCCTTAAGCAGACTGAATCAGGCCTTGAAAATATGCAGCTTACTTGCTTAGCCTGCCCCTGTAAATCTTGAACATAGCACTCAACACCTAAACAATGCAGTAACAAGACCTAAGATGACATAGGGTAGACCCCTAAAGATCCCTATAAGGTGAAGACAGTACTGTCAGAAAGCAGGGATTGGACTTAACATAAAAACCCAAACTAGAAGGTAAGACTGGAAGAATGAATAAACAAAAAGGGATAAAGAGCTATTATGATGGCAAGTATAAAAACTCAGAAAGGAGAATTAATCCAAACAACCAACCAACAAAGCTTCAAATAAAAGCCTATGTTGATCCAAGATCAACTAGAATTCCTAGATAAAAAGAAACAAGAGTCTTTTTTTTAAAGACTTTAAAATTATATCATAAATGAGAGTGAAAGAGCAAGAGATTAGGAAATGACAGCTTTAGAAGATAGATGTATCAAAAGAGTATTAAAACCTTAGCAAAGAGGTATAAATCTTACGCAAGTAAGAGATTTCATAAAAATTAGAATGAACCAAAAATAAGTTAGTAACTCCACAACATATTAACAGAAATTTTTCATCCACGTGCTCCATCATAAAAATCTCTTATAACTCCATAACAGATTTTCATTTTTAAGACTTTCAGAGTCCAAATAGTTACAGACTGCAACTTCAAGATAATACTTCATATACTAACAAATTTATATGGCTTTATTTAAAGGGAGAATAAAAAAACTTTTTTCAAAAAGAAATATGCACACATAGACACTCTGCCTCTTATTTGTCAGTTCCTCCCAAAACCTCCACTTTGAGGAAAAGTGCTAAGGCCAGCCATTCCTTCATCCTCTCTAGCCTTCACTGCAGATTCTCTGGATTTTTCTTACCATGTCCTGTTGCAAGTAATCTTTCCCTCCAACCAATAATTACAGCTTCTTTTTACATGTGTTCTTCCTCCAACAGAATGTTAGGGACTGTCTTTTTGCTTTCATTGGTATTCCCTTTATTTGAGCACAATTTCTGGTACACAGTAAGGGCTAAATAAATGGTTTTATACCTGAGCTGATATGACACAGCGAAAGTCATCTCCCTTACTATCTTTCTACTTTATTTCTATTAGCCATCCAAAATCTAGAATTATATGAATATTCTGGCATCAGAAAAGGTCTGAGAGCTACTGTTTCAAAGAATTAGGATATAAAAGATTCTAGAGGTCTTACCTTAATGCAGAATCTGGAGAAAGGTATGGTAGTCCTAAGTTACATTAGGGAGTTCTATAATGTACAAAAATAATTCTAAGACACTAGAAAAGGTATTTTTAGAGTCTGCCTCATTAGAGAATAAACAGATACTTCAAAGACACCTATCACTATACACTTCTAAAACGAGAAATACTAAATCTGCTACATAACAATATAAGATAAATATGTGTATGTGTGTGTATATATATGACTATTTATACATGTGTATATACAGTTATGTAGTTTGGGGTAAGGAACTAGTCTCAGAGTATAGATTCAAGTCTTTGCTTTGATACAGACTACCTATGTCATCACAAACAAGTTACTTATCCTATCAGTTCTCCAAATACTTAAGACTATAAATTTTTGAAAGAATTAATCTTCATCTTCAGAGGGAGTTTTTATACTAGGAGGATTTACCCACCTCAATTAAATAACATCAAGAACCCCCTCCAAAAAATTTTAAAGGTGTAGTTGAAACCAAATGGAAATCTAAGGGTGTAGGGAGGTTCTGTGATATTTTACAAAGTTCAATGGCAAAAAAAAAAACAACAACAACAAAAAAGCATAACAAACAAAATCTTAAAATGAAGAACCTTTTTAGCTGGGAAAAAAAATGATCTCTATAGATAATGAATACATCTAAGACAAAATACTATTCCCTAAATTAGGAGCTCAATATAAAAGAAAAGATAATGAAATATGTCAAGTAAAAATATATAATGGGTGAATTGTTGTCCATCTTGCTGCTGACGTATGGCATTGATACTTGTCAAGGTGATCTTAAGGGCTAAGGTCAGGACAGAAAATGGTGCATAGGGAATTGTGTGTTGGGATAGCTCAAAACCCTTCAGCTCTGATTGCTGCTGCCCTGACATTTTTAGAGAAGAAAGACCACAAAATCAATAGTGCTAAGGATCAGTAACAGCAGTCTAATTTAAGTGTAAAAATATTCAATAAATGAATAGTAATGATAAGATGTAATGAAAGCATAAATGAAGTATCCCAACACATTTATGAATGTATAAGTCAATACAAATTTGGTATACTATAATATAATAAAAATGGCCTAAATTAAAACATCAAATGTTTAAAAAGAAAAGTATAACAGAATTATTTTTATCTTGAATCTAGAGTAATTAAGAAAGAATTATCTGACAATGCGTTATACAGACAACCATACAGCTTACAAACTGAGGTAGATCACCAGGCCCAGAGTCAGGACGATCTGAGCTCAAATCTGGCCTCAGACACTTAATAGCTGTGTAATGCTAGGCAAGTCACTTAATCCTCTTTGTCTCAGTTTCCTCATCTGCAAAATGAGCTAGAGAAGGAAATGGCAAACCACTCTAGTATCTTTGCTAAGAAAACCCCAAATGGGGTCACATAGAGTTGGACATAACTGAAATGGCTGAACAGCAACAACAACATAGATTAAAAATATTATATGTTAAATAAAAAAAAAACTAATGTTTAATTTGCCTGAAGAATGAGTTGAAAACATTAATAGAATCATTGATCCAGGAAAAAACTTTGAAATAGCATCTGTTTGACCTTTCCTTCAAACAACTGAATATCTAAGCTAGAGTTAAGGGATCTGTATGATCATAGGGGTCAAAAAAAGAAGACAAAAGTAAGAGGAATGGCTAGAGATTGGACTATATAACTGTCAAATAGGCAAAACACATCTCCGTTGTCCTAGACTTTTCCCTTGCAGAGCTTTTTTCTGATCCCATGAATACTATTTCTATCTTCACCTTTCAGGCATGACATGATTCCAATTTTTGTAAAACATAAGGTTAATTAATTTCTGTTAAAGTGTAGGAATAACAGCTTAAGGTATAATTCTTTCAAAGAATTCCTGAATTTTAAAAGGGTCTTAAAAAAAACCTACATTTTACACTTCTACCTTTTTCTGTAGCTAGACACACAAATGTACCAAGATTATTTCACAGCATCATAGATTAAGAGCCCAAGGAAACTCTGTTGGAATTTAGCCCAGGGCATTCATTTTACAGATGAGGAAAATAAAGCCCAGATAGACTAAGGGACAGGTCATCATGCTAACATTGGAAGCCAGCTTGTGAATAATTTGATATAAGCCACTGAAGGACTACAAAGCTCTTCCTACGACAACATCTCATAAGATTGATTTTAATAGAATTATGCAATCCATATTTTATTGTCTTTAGATATTTAAGATTCTTTTATTGTACTTCTTAGAACCTGCTATCACTGCAAATACAATTAAGTATCAATACTGTAAAAGACAGGCTAGATAAACACATGGGGAAATGCATGGACAAAATATATTAAAGATCATATATTACAAAATCTGTGTGTTAGTTGGGACTCTGAATAATAATAAACACATGTATGTATGTGGAAGGAGAGTGGAGAGGAGGAATAAGATAAAGGGCACACATCTGAGACACAGAGATCCACACATAGTTAAAATTTGGGACTGGCACAGAATAATAAAAATTAGGCATTAATAATGATTTCAGATAAGGATACTTCAAAAATAAACAACAGGAAAAGAATTAAGTAGGAAAACCACATATTAAAAGACATCTTGGAAAGTGAATGAAAATCAATACTTAATATACATGTACCAAGCAGCAAAGTCATTGAAATTATTAATTTGATATATTTAATTTGTTTAATTTATTAAATATTTATAATTTAATTATATCTTATATAATTATGCATGTAACATATTATTTATATTTGTTACATATTATTATATCATTATTTGTCATATTATAATGTATTTTTAGAGCATTACACATAATATAAAAAATAATTAAATTATATGTCAAATATACAAGATTAATTTAATTTATTACTTAAATTATTAAAGGAAAACAATAGTACTACAAGGAGAAATAAACAATAAAACAATAATAATGGAAGACACTGATGTACCTCTTTCAGATTTAGACAACTCTAACAAAATACCAATAAGCAAAAAACATAAGTACTAGAAAAGAATTTTATAAAAACTAGAGAAAATTCAATCCTGGTCATAATTGAATGGGAAACAAACATGGCTTACATAAATGACAACATCACCCCCCAAAAAACACACACATAAGTGATAAATAAACCCTGAACCTGATATTAAAAATATATGAAATAGATAAGGTTAACTAGTCTGATTTATAGAAATAAAATAAATGGTTCATATCTGAAATGTATAAAAGCAAAAATGCAAAAGAAACAGGAAGAAAATAAGGATAAGTATTATGAAACATTTCTGTCCAATTATGTGCCAATACATCTAATAACACAGATGAATGACACAGATGAATACTTATAAAAATATAAAATATGTATGTTTAAAACAAAATATTTTATATAGTTCAATACCAGGAAAAGAAATTGATCAAGTCAAAAATAAATTCCCATGAAAAAAATTTCCAGAATTAAGTAGATTTACAAGGAAATGATATCAAATATTCAAAGAACTAATTCTAACTGTTTCAATGAATAGGAAAAAAAACTCTTCCAAAATCCTTCTACATTTCAAAAATATCGTCTTGATACCTCAATCAAGGACAGACAAAAGCAGACAAAGAAAAGTATTTATTTAAAAATAAAAGCAAACTATAATGTGTGTATGTATGTATGTAAGTAGGTATGTATGTACTGGAGAAAAGCTGAAGGTCTTTCCAATAGGATGAGGGACAAATTAACAATGCCCTTCATCATAACTATTATTCCACATGGTGCAAGAAATATGCTACAGTAAGAAGAAAAGAAAAAGAAACAAAGGCAATATACATGTACAAAGAGGCCTTTTTCAGATATTATGGCCTACTTAGAGAAGATCAAGGATTCAACCTAAAAATTAATTGAAACAATTCAGGAAAGTTGTAAGCTACACAATAAATCCTTTTTATAGCATTTCCATATATTACCAAAAAAAACTCATCTAGAAGAGATAGAAAGAGAAGTTTCATTAAAAATAACTACGGAATGTATAAAATAATTGGGATTCTAGCAATACACATAAAGGGATTATATGAATACAACTGTAAAACACTTCATCAAAATAAAGACAAATAATTGGAGAAATATTTGCAGTTCTTGGGTAGGCTTGGACAATATAATAAAAACAACAATACTACCTAAATTAACAAACTTATTCAAAACCATGCCAAACGTACTACCAAAGGATTCTTTTATAAAAGTAGGCAAAATAATAGTGAAAGTCATCTGCAGTTACCCGAGTTTATGTAGAGGCCGCCCATGAAGGATATTTTAATTCTACAATTAAATTTTAATTATTTCTATATGTTCTTTCTGGATATAAAACACTTTGGAAAACATTTGACAATACACCACCATGTACCTGTTATCAGATGACTATTGTGCAGTGAAGTGATAGCCACTTATTCCTAAGGTATTTCTGTAAATTTATGACTTATTTATCACATGTTCTAAGAATGTCTAAGGTTTTGCATGCAACTAGGTAATAAGACATACAGGTAATGGGGCATAGAAACCTATCTTGTTCTGCAAGAAAGTAAGGGAAAAGGGGATAGGAGGGAGTGGGGTGACAGAAGGGAGGGCTGACTGGGGAACAGGGCAATCAGAATATATGCCATCTTGGAGTGGGGGGGAGGGTAGAAATGGGGAGTTGCATGCAAAAACTTTCTTTTCTTTTTTCTTTTGTTTTTGAACATCTGTTTTTAAAACTTTGAGTTCCAAATTCTCTCTGCTCTTCCCTTCCCACCCACCCTCCCTAAGAAGTCAAGCAATTCAACATAGGCCACATGTGTATCATTATGTATAACCCTTCCACAATACTCATGTTGTGAAAGACTCACTATATTTTGCTCCTTCCTAACATATCCCCCTTTATTGAATTATCTCCCTTGACCCTGCCCCCTTTCAAAAGTGTTTGTTTTTGATTACCTCCACCCCCATCTGCCCTCCCTTCTATCATCCACCCCCCCCTTTTTTAATCTTCTTCCTCCTTTTTTCCTGTGGGGTAAGTTACCCAATTGAGTATGTATGGTATTCCCTCCTCAGGTCAAATCTGATGAGAGCAATATTCACTCATTCCCCCTCACCTGACTTCTCTTCTCTTCCTACAGAACTGCTTTTTCTTGCCACTTTTATGCAAGATAATTTATCCCATTCTATCTCTCCCTATCTCAATATATTCCTCTCTCATCCCTTAATTTGATTTTATTTCTTTTAGATGTCTTCCCTTCATCTTCAACTCACCCTGTGCCCTCTCTCTCTCTCTCTCTCCAGATATATACACACACATATATACATACATACACACTCACATATACATATATATATATATACATAAACATATATATGCATATATATATGTATATGTATGAAAATTCCCTTCAGCTACCCTAATACTGGGGTCTCATAAATCATACACATCATCTTTCCATGTAGGAATGTAAACAAAACAGTTCAACTTTAGTAAGTCCCTTGCAATTTCTGTTTCTTGATTACCTTTTCATGCTTCTCTTGATTCTTGTGTTTGAAAGTCAAATTTTCTATTCAGTTCTGGTCTTTCACTGAGAAAGCTTGAAAGTCCTCTATTTTATTGAAAGTCTATATTTTGCCTTGGAGCATGATACTCAGTTTTGCTGGGTAGGTGTTTCTTGGTTTTAATCCTAGCTCCATTGACCTCCGGAATATCGCATTCCAAGCCCTTCGATCTCTTAATGTAGAAGCTGCTAGATCTTGGGTTACTCTGATTGGGTTTCCACAATACTCAAATTGTTTCTTTCTGGCTGCTTGCAGTATTTTCTCCTTAATCTGGGAGCTCTGGAATTTGGCAACAATATTCCTAGGAGATTTCTTTTTGGGATCTATTTGAAGAGGCGATCAGTGCATTCTTTCAATTTCCATTTTGCCCTGTGGCTCTAGAATATCAGGGCAGTTCTCCTTGATAATTTCTTGAAAGATGATATCTAGGCTCTTTTTTTGATCATGGCTTTCAGGTAGTCCAATAATTTTTAAATTATCTCTCCTGGATCTATTTTCCAGGTCAGTGGTTTTTCCAATGAGATATTTTACACTGTCTTCCATTTTTTCATTCCTTTTGGTTCTGTTTTATAATATCTTGATTTCTCATCAAGTCACTAGCTTCCATTTGCTCCACTCTCATTTTTAAGGTGGTATTTTCTACAGTGGTCTTTTGGACCTCCTTTTCCATTTGGCTAATTCTGCCTTTCAAGGCATTCTTCTCCTCATTGGCCTTTTGGAACTCTTTTGCCATTTGAGTTAGTCTATTTTTTAAGGTGTTGTTTTCTTCAGTATTTTTTTTCCATATTTTTTTGGGTCTCCTTTAGCAAGTCATTAACTTGTTTTTCAGGGTTTTCTCGCATCCTTCTCATTTCTCTTCCCAATTTTTCCTCTACTTCTCTAACTTGCTTTTCCAAATCCTTTTTGAGCTCTTCCATGGCCTGGGACCAGTTCATGTTTTTCTTGGAGGCTTTTGTTGTAGGCTCTATGACTTTGTTGACTTCTTCTGGCTGTATGTTTTGGTCCTCTTTGTCACCAAAGAAGGATTCCTGAGTCTGAGACTGAATCTGGGTGCATTTTCGCTTCCTGGCCATATTCCCAACCAACTAACTTGACCCTTGAGTTTTTCAGCGGGGTATGACTGCTTGTAAAGAGTTCTAAGTTCCACGCTTGGGGGGATGTGCAAGCTCTGCCACACCAGCACTCCTCTTTCCCCAAGCCCCTACCCAGACTGGACTTAGATCTTCAGCAGGCTCTTTACTCCTGCTCTGATCCGCCACTTAATTTCTCCCACCAGGTGGGCCTGGGGCCAGAAGCAACTGCAGCTGTAGTTCTGTAGCCGCCCTACCTCCACCACCAGCAGGGCAGTAGCCGAAGCAAACTCCTTCCACTCCCGAAGCTTTTCCACACTAACCTTCTCCATTGTCTTTCATGTTTGTGGGTTGAGAAGTCTGGTAACTGCTGCAGGTCGCTGATTCAGGTCACTAGGGCACGCTCCTCCTGGCTCCTGGTCTGGTTGGTCCACGCTGCTCACGCTGTGCTCTGCTCCCAGCTCCGTGTGGGATAGACCTCACCCAGAGACCATACAGGCTGTCCTGGGCTGGAGCCGGGTTTCCCTCTGCTCTTTTGTGGGTTCTGCAGTTCTAGAATTGGTTCAGAACCATTTTTTATAGGTTTTTGGAGGGACTCGGTGGGGAGCTCACGCTAGTCCCTGCTTTTCAGCTGCCATCTTGGCTCCGCCCCCTTGGATATCACCCTCATTTTGTACATAAGGAAACCAAGAGTAAGAGAGGGTGACTTGCCCAGGATCATACAGCTAAGTAAACATTTGTAGCAGGATTTGAAATCAGGTCTTCTGAACTACAAGTCCAGAACACTATCCACTATGCCATCGATTTATCTACTGTAGTGTATGTAATTTGACTTGAGGATAGTTCAGATTCTGTCTCAAGGTACAAGAAGTCTAGTCTTATCTCTCTGATTGAACAGCTGTATTGCCTTAGGCAAGAAACTTTAACATCTTTGATTTTACTTCTAAAATGGGCATAACAACATCTATCCCATCCATTACACATGGTTGTTGTATACATTAAATAAGAATTCATATAGGTACGCTCTCTCACATAAAAAGTATTATGTAAAACTCAGGAAACGCTCGCTGATAAAATATTCCTCTGCTGTACACACAGACACAGATATAGAAACACAGACACAGACAAAGACACTGACACAGACTCCCCTCCCCTCCCCCCCAAAAAACCCAACAAACTACCGAAGCAAGAAGAAAGGCCACCATTATACTGAAAATCTTTGTAAAATCTATCCTCAGTTCTCACTTTTCATCTAACTGAGTATTCAACAGTGGGATACCTGATAAGGTCATAAAAAAACCAAACCAAACCAAAAAAACCCCCAAAACCCCAAAACCCAAAAAACCAAAATCCAGCTTCAGGTAGCATGATATTCATGTAAAATTCCAGGTTTTAAGTATTGGGGGAACATCCCATAACTTGCTCTCAGACAGAAAGGATGCTGACAAATAAGCTCACATGCAATTTTTCTTGTTTAACGTGATTTTTAAGGAGAAATAAAATATATAATATTTAAAATTAATTATTTAGGGGAAAAGAGTCAAACTCAAATATAAACGGGGACCACTGAACCATGTGAGTCGCATACTGACTTAGAAAACCACATATTAACATTGTGTTCATCTGTATTTTTATTTTGTAAAAGATTTCTCAATTACATTTTAATTTTGTTCTATCATAGTCAGGGTTTCATGTTTGACAACTCTGGTTTAGGAGATCTCCTAATCACCATCAAAATCTGTAAGTGAATTAAGCTCAGTAATGAGAGGTTTCACTGAAATCTCCAAATTTGTGCTTTCTATTATTGACCTTGAAATTCAGATAAGAAAAATCAGTTTGATGTTATAGAAAGAGCACTGAACTTGAAGGACATGAGTTCAAACCTCAGCTCTCTTACAGACCTTGAGAAAGTCACTTAACTACTATGAGCCTCAGTTTCCCCATCTACAAAGCAAGAAGGTTGGACCAGAGGACCTGTGAGGCCTCTCCCAACTTCAGACATGTGATCCTGTGAGTCTAAAAATTATGGGGTGATGTTAATCAAAGAAAAATTCACAGAGAAGAGGGCAGAGAAGAAAAATTAGAAAAGTCTAAGATTAGAATGAGCAAATGTATATAGGAAAAGACTAAGTGCTATATACATAAGAGATGGAAAAGAAATTGTTCTAAGAAGAACAGAAAGTTGGAGGAGTACAAAAAAAAAATCTGGATGACTAGTTATAGAGAGTCCATTCAATAGAAAGTGGGAATACTAATGTGAGGGTTTTAAATTTGATGCAATAAGCATTAGGAAAACATTTTAAATTCACAGGTAGATGTATGACACACCAAAACCTGTTTTAAGAAAATTAATATTAAATGATGAAAACAAAATAATGCAATATATCATCCCAGACTTCTGAGAAGCAACTGAAATTGATAAAATTACTAATAGGCAATTATATGACATGGGGTCATGACCCACAGTTTAAGAAGCAATGAAGGGGTTGAAAAAGTTTAAGAAGCCCTTCAGTCTAGGTGACTGACACTATACTAGGTGCTATCAAAAACAAAGCTGACCTTTTAATAATAACTGACAAGACAACAGATTCAGCTTCAAGAAGTAGGCAAATAGCAGCAAAGTAATATGCAGTATGGCACAAAGTCTTGCAGAAAGGCAGGAGACTCACTATCAAGGTCTCTCCCACACCCATACACACTTTCACCCATGTCCCACCATCTTTGGATGTGAATTCAAATGTAAATGCACAAAATATTTCTCACCTGAAGCAACAACTGTGCTTGCCCATAACGTATTTTCTATGCTGAGACTTTCATGAATGGGTGGATCACAATCTTCCTGTTAAAAAAAAAATTCAAATAAGTGATTTTATGCTGGATGAATATATAACATGCCAAGGACATGGTCATTAAATAAAACAAATATTGAGCAAATTTTAAAAGCAGCACATTTCAGGATAGGAAAAATGAAGTCAGATAAAACTATCAGGGATGAAAAACATAAATAAAATAGAGAAATAATTTTTACAATTTTTTAGTAATTTAATGAATTAAATTTTTAATAATCTTATGAAACATTAAAAATAAACTTCATAAGTTATAACAGTGCTATAATATTATTAATATGTTTTACAAAAGATAATACATTAAAAAGGGAATTATAAAGAATTCGATTTGCTAAATAATATTCTCTGAAAACCATATGAAATCTTCAGCATAGATATAATTTAATCACAAGGCATTCAATCAAATATTTATTTAGCACACAGTAGGCACAAAACTCAGTCACTGATAAATAGACAATTTTTATGAATATGGACAGATAAAAATACGTGTTTCAAATTAAGAATATATGGCAGAAAAATTCTTTTACAGGCATCATCAGAAAATTCTAGAATCGTAATTAACAAGATTTCATTCATTCTTAAAGATATTACTTCTATTATGCTATTAAATCTTGTAATTGCCCCCCCCAAATTAATAAATATAACTTGTGTTTTGCTCAAATTTTTTTTTAATATCAGTAACTATAAAGAAACAGTGTGGAATTGTGGATACAGTTGGGAAGACTTTATCCACCTTTCCACTGTGTGACTCTAGGAGAATCACAATCCCTCTGAATGGCCAAGTCAATTCTTATGGGTAAAAATTTCACAGCAGGTGCCAATCTGTACTTTCAGAGAATTTCCTCACTGGCAGTTCGCTACAACAATGAGATCATAGGTGCACACTAAAATAGGTGTGTGTGTACATACACATAAACATAGCATCAATACGGGCAATGGAAATAGTTGTTATTTACAAGTAAGCTTTTTTCCCCTGGAGATAGTAAAGCTTTTTAGGTTAGGGGGTTTCCTTGACATACGCAAGAAGGCAAATGACCTTCCTTTCTTATCCTTCGCACCAGTCACAAGATAACTCCAAAATTTATTTGTTTTTTTATTTCCTGATCTACAAGTCCAGAAAAATAAGCTTTATTTTCCATGACTTATTCTTATTGAAGACAGTAAATTGTTTATAAACATACCCATATGGATCATTCACTTAATAATCAGTACTTAGATGTATGTACTTATTTTCCCTTGCTAGAAAATTAAATTAGTAAAGATAGTTTGATTCTTTATACTTGTATTCTCTGTGCCTGGCATATAGGAGATACCTAATAAATACATGATTAATTAATGACAATATGGTGAGGAGGAAAAAATATAAGGAGTCAGAATCAGAAAATGGGCTCAAACCTGCAAAAGTAAAGAGATATACTAGAGAGCTTCTGAATGCCCTAAAAGCTCCAGATCTATTATCAGAAGGACTAGATAAGACTTTGGATCTAAGTCCATAATTATACATTCTAGAAATCTGCCAAGAAATAATACTGAACTAGCTCATCCAATATTTTCCAGGATGTGCCATTTTCCTACTTTTTCAAACCTTGAGTAATATGGTATATTACGTGGTATTAATAATACATATTTTGTGAAAGACCCTATGAAAAAATGCAGCTCATATACCAACATTGGTTGCAAAGGATGAAGGGAGAGGGAGAGGCTACTCACAGGTTGTGTCTGTCCTTTGTTCTCGAAGAGGACCATGCCATCAGGGAAATGATGACATGACTGGCAACTGACTTTGATTTGAGTGAGGGAGGGCTGTGCAAGGTCACCAGCCTCACTTTCTCCTCCAGAGCCATCTCCCTTTCCCTCTGATCTTTGCTCTATTTAGATGGCTGAAGGCTGCCTCCTTAACTTCAGGTTTACTCGCTAGATTTCTTTTTCAAAAACCAAGCCTTAAACCCAATTCATTCTGAAGCTCAAAAACTAGACAATAGGTCCTGGCCTTCTGAGCATAGAGTGAATGCAAATACTAAATGGTAACTGTTTGTCTCTTGGCCAGGAACCCTGAGAGTCTTCCCCTCCCAGTTTGATTTTTTTTTGGAGTTTTGATTAAAAGGGCCATCCCATAATTAATTTTTTAAAGAGGCCCGTTCACTGAATGAGCATTATTTCACTCAAAGTGAGAACCTGAAAAGACTTTAGCCTGAAAGGGCCAGAGTCTCCCAATGCATCCTGGGCCATTTCCAAAGGCATAACTGATACAGAAAAAACCTCAATAAAGCTTGGTTATAAAAACTTAGAGAAAAGGATGTTGGACGTTTATGTACAATATCATATCATGAGGCACAGAGAAGCAATAGAAGGTAAATCTAGTTTAAAGAAATTCTGGTGAACATCTTTCCTGTCAGATTGGCCAACACGACAAAGCAGGAAAATGATAAATGCTGGAGAGGATGTGGGAAAATTGGAGCACTGCTACACTGTTGGTGGAATTGTGAACTGATTCAACCATTCTGGAGAACAATTTGGAACTATGCCCAAAGAGCTATAAAAACATGCATATCCTTTGACCCAGCAAAATTACTTATAGGGCTGTATCCCAAAGAGATCAGACAAGTGGAAAAGGGACCTGTATGTACAAAAATATTTATAACAGCTCTTTTGGTGGTGGCCAAGAATTGCAAATCAAGGGGATGTCCATAAATTGGGGAATGGCTAAACAAATTGTGGTATGTGAATGTAATGGCATACTATTGTGCTATAAGAAATGAGGAACAGACAAACTTCATTACGACCTAGAATGACTTATATGAACTGATGCTAAGTGAGGGAAGCAGAACAAGGAGATCAATATACAGGATTACAGACACACGGTATGTGTAAGAACTAATTTTGATAGACTTGACTCCTCTCATCAATGCAGGGTTCAAAGACATCCCCAAAATACTCATGATGAAAAACGCTACGCACATCCAGAGAAAGAATTACAGAGTCTGAATGCAGATCGAGGCAAACTATCTGCCTCCTTTTTTTTTTTCTTCTTTTTTGGTTTCGTTTCTCTGTCCTCATGATTTATTCCATTGGTTATAATTCTTCTTTACAACTGGACTATTATGTAAATAAGTTCAATGTGAAGGGAAATATAGAACCTACATTGGATTACATGATATTTTGGGGGGGAAGGGGGGAGGAGAGGGAGAGATGGAAATTCTGGAACCCAAAAACCTATGGAACTGAATGTGTAAACTAAAAATAAAAATAATTTTTTAAAAAAGAAAGAAATACTGGTGAGAGACCTAAAAGAAACTAAGCAATGCCATCCTGAGGATGACTAAGGGTAGCAGTGGAAGGTGGGAAACAAACAGAAGAAAAATGAAAAAGCTCTGCAAAGATTTTTTTATAACACAATATTTCCACAATCAAGCACAGTAGAGCTGCTATGACTGAATTTTCATATTACAGTATCAAATACTAATAGGAGCTAAAATAGCACCAGTAGAACATGGTAAATATAGGAATACATGGAAAGGCTATGTGAACTGATGTAAAACAAAGTAAGCAGAAACAGAAAAACAATATACACAATGATGTTCAATCATGTAAATAGAAATTACAACAAAAAATCAAAAGTGAATGTTGTGAAATTGTAATAAGTAAGCTTACTCTAAAATAAAAAAAGAGCTACGGGAAAGTGTACCCTCCTTTCTTTGCAGGGTTTGGGGAATATGAGCATGGAACACCATAGATAATTTGAGAGTTTAATGATGTGTTGAATTTCCTGATTTTTATTCTCTTCTTTTTTTTCAGTCTCTGTTATAAGGCATGAATTTCTGGGAGGAGGTAAAGAAGAAGGATTGATAGGGATATGTAGTTAATGTAAAAGCAAAATATATCTATAAAAGTTTCATAATTATTGTAGTAATTTATAATATTAAGTTTATAACATTGTCTATTATTAAAGGTATTTTAATTATATATGTATGTATGTATATATATACACACACACAGTGCTATTTGAGCAAAAAGAAAAAACTAACAACCTATACCTATAATCTATAACTAAATATAACCTATAACACCTATATAACATTTTTGAGAGTCATGTATATACATATACAAGGCTCTACATTAGAGTACTTTCAGGAAATATGCAAACCTTTTGCAGCATAATTTTACAATGGACTATCATCTTTACCATCATGGAAGCAACAAAAAGATGTAGGAAAAAAACCCTTTTTTGCTTGCTGTTTTTAATTATAAATAAAACTTTTGATTAAATACAGTGAATTACTGCCTTTAAGGCTCTCCTACAAAAAAGATCTATCCTGTTCCAAATCATTCAACATTACTTGATAATAGACATGAACTTGTTCAATGATACTCTTATCACAAACATTAGAGAAGGAATAAAATAGGGAGGCATATATCCCAATACTGCCCAGTGAGATGGAGAAGATCTAAAAGAGACTTTAAGTTCAAAAGAAAATTCCTAAAGATAGTGAGGTCTACTAGATACTTGTATTTGTAGGGATATCCAGCTGGGGACAGAGTTAAAAAGATACCCCTCCCATAACTGAACAGCTGAAACTAAACAGAACACCCAGAGTAAATCATCCATTCCAACCAATCCATCTATCTATTCCAAGGACTCTCTGGAGTTATGTCTTTATGATCGTCAAGCACTGATGTATAATTACTTTTAAGCAGGTAAAATTACATATACTACTGTTGGGCAAGAATCCTTTAGCAAAAATGGAATAGCCCTCAGAGTCAACAAAAGGGTGAGAAAAGCAGTACTGGGGTATGATGTAAAAAATGACAGTGATATCTGTTCAAATCAAAAACTGTTGAATATCACAGTATATATAGCATAGCAAGTCTATGCTCCAATCACTGATGCCAAAGAAGCCAAAGCTGATCAGTTCTATAAAGACCTACAACATATAGAAAGAACACCAAAAACCATTTCGTACTCATCATAGGGAATTGGAATGCTAAAACAGGAAATCAAAAGATAACTGGAATAACAGGGTAGTTTGGCCTTGGAGTACAAAATGAAGCAAGGCAGAGACTAATAGTTTTGTTGAGAAATTTTGCTGTTCATAGCACTCTTTCTACACCTGAAAAGGCAACCCTACACATACACATCACCAGATGGTGAACACTGATATCGGATTGATTATATACTTAGAAAGAAAAGGTGTAGAAGCTCTATACAGTCAGTTAAAACAAGACTTGAAGCTGACTGTGGCTCAGATCATGAGCTTCTTCTTGTAAAATTCATACTTAAATTGAAGAAAGTAGGGAAAACCATCAAACCACAAAGGTATAACCTAAATACATCACTTAAGAATATGAAGTGGAGAGTCAGGGAGCTTCCAGGAGCCAAGACAGAATAAGAAGTTGCTCTCACTCTCCCTTATTGACCTGCGAAAGCCCAGAAAATATCACCCCAGGGAAAACCCTAGAACAGCTGAGTCAGCACAAAGACAGGGTGTAACAGTCTTGCAGCCTGGAAAGCTTGGAGGATCCACAGGAAAGGCCCTTCTTGTTCTGGGGGAGGGGGAGCAGTACAGGACAGCAGTACAGAACAGCAAACCAGGGGGAAATCCTGAGCCCCAGGCAGGCAAACACCAACACCAGGACCGCTGAGTGCCTCAGCACAGGCAAGGCAACTGGTAGACACCAGTTTGGAAAACCACCACATGCACTGCTGGGCAGGCATCTGCCTGCAGCCAAATTTCCCAATGCTTCAGCACAACTCCAAGAAGCATAGCTTCCTGGGCACAGCTCCAGGCTGGCAGGTATCCTCAAGCAGCCAAACCTTCCAGTGCTTTCAAGAAGCCCAGTTAAGCAGGTGTCCTCCAGGGGCCAGATTCTCCACACCCAATCTGAGAGCTTCAGTGTTGCTGACCCCAGCTCAGCACCAGGTAAGCTGCCAGACGCCTCCAGCTGACAGCACCTGCGGCCCCAGTACACAAAGCCAGCTTGGGTTAGTATCGCCTATGCTCCAGCAGGAGAATTCAAGTCAGAAAATAGGCAAACACCATGACCAAAAAGTAGAAACATATAATGACCACAGATTCTTATTGTGGGGACAGGGAAGATCAAGGCTCAAATTCAAAAGAGGACAACACTATCAATATACCCATATCTGAAACCTCAAAGGGAAACATGAACTGGTCTCAAGCTTAAAAAGTCTTCTTGGAAGACCTCAAGAAGGATTTTAAAAGTTAAATAAGATAGAAGAAAAATTGAGAAAAGAAATGAGAGGTATGCAAGAGAGTCAACAGTTTGGAAAAGGAAGGACAGAAAGCAAGTCCTTAAAAGATAAAATTGGGCAAATGGGGGAAAAATACACTGAAGAAAACAACTCCTTAAAAAGCAGAATTGGCCAAGTGGAAAAGGAGATACAAAAACTAATTGAAGAAACAATTTGTTAAAAATTAGAATTGGGCAAGTGGAAGCTAATAACTCTACGAGATATCAAGAGAGACAAGTTAAAAATTATTAGTCTATCTGAAAGCCATGATCAAGAAAAGACCCTGGGGAGCATTGTTCAAGAAATCATCAAGGAAAACTGTGATGAGGTTCTAGAACCAGAGGGTAAAATAGTCATCGAAAGAATCTACCAATCACTTCCTGAAAGAGATCCCAAATTGAAAATGCCAAGGAATATTGTAGCCAAATTCCAAAATGGTTGCTTTGTGGCTCTGGAGATGAGTTTTGAGAGTCCTTTGGACATCAAGAAGATAAAATTAGTCAAAACTTAAAGAAATTAATTCGGCTATTCACTGGAAGGCCAAAAGCTGAAGCTTCGATACTTTGGCCACATAATAAAAAGATGGGACTCAATGGGAAAGACCCTGCTGTTGGGAAAGATTGAAGGCAAATGGAAAAGGAGACAGGAAAGGATGAGATGGATAGTGTCATGGAAACAATGAACATAAACTTGGACAGACTTTGAGACAAAGTGGAGAACAGAAGGGTCTTGCATGCTGTGGTCCATTCCATCACAAAGGGTCTGACACGACAGAAGGCCTTAAAACAATGCCACTCCATCTTATGCTTTACTGAGAAAAGAGACCATTTACGCAAGCTTCATGATCTCTCCTTCTCTAAAACTTAAAAATCCTTGACATTTTCTGCCAATATCTCCTCCTTTAATCGAGTCTCTGATGCAAAGGTGTACTTTTCCCTCAAAAGGTACAGGTAACCTTGAAGTCAAGGCCTCCTGTATTCTCCACAGATTTACCCCACAACTCCCACTCCCATTCTATTTTTCAATCACTCCCTAATATTCAGGTTCTTGTTACAAAATCCTTTATTCCTTATGAACAGGTCCCAAACTCCATCATCAAAAACATTTCATGCAACTGTACCACCTCAAGCTACTGTCCTTTTTTCCCCACAAAACTCATAGGAAGTAAAAGAAGTCTACACTCATTGCATTCACTTCCTCTCCTTATTTAATTCCAATAAGTTAAAACGTTTTTTCTCCAAAGATATCAATAATTAACAAATCACAATTGCCTAATTAAATTGCGGCACATAAATGTGATAAAATGCTATTGTGCTGCAGCCACAGATATGTGGATTCCGTGAGGACCAACCCTGACATACTGCGCTTTTCTCAGCAACCTAAGGGGCAAGGACAACTCCAGGGGACTCACGATGGAGAATGCTATCTTCATCCAGACAAAGAACTGCGAAGTTTGAATACAGACTGAGGCACACTACATGCTCGCCTTTTCTGCTTCTCTTTTGTTTTTTTGGGGTTTTTTTTTTTTTGGTTCTGTTTCTTCTTTCTCATGATTCATTCCATTGGTCAAAATTCTTCTCCACGACTTGACTAGTGCATAAATTAATTCAATGCAAAGTCATTCATGACAGTTATATGAGACTCCATGCTGTCTTGGGGAGGGAGGGGGGAGGGAGGAGAGAAAATCTGGAACTCAAAACTATGTAGAACCGTGTGTGGTAAACCAAAAATAAATAAAGAAATTTATTAAAAAAAATGCTATTGTGCTGTAAGAAAGAGGGAAATAAGTGATTCCAAAAAGACTTATGAAATGATGCAGAGTGAAGTGAAAAGAACCAGATGAACAAATGAGACTATATCACTAATATTATAAAAATGAACAGTTCAGGACAGTTTTATAAACTGATGAAGAATGAAATGATCAGAACTAATATAACAATTCATACAATAAAAACACCGCGAAAACAAACTTCAAAAGCTGTAAGCACTATCAGCAATGCAATGACTATTTGTGATTCAAGAGGACTAATGAAAAATGCTATTCATTAGAGAGAGATGATGGATTTAGGATATAGAATAAGACCTATAACACGTGGATTTGTATATAGCTCTTGTTTTGTGTGACTATGCACAAGTGTCACAAGGATTTTTTCCCCCTTGCCCTAATGGTGTGGGATGAGCAGGAGATAAAACAGAATTTTTTTTAAATAGGATGGGGGTGGAGTGGGGATGGGGAAGGGGGCAAGAAAGGACCTCATACAAATGTTGCGTACACTTTCAGATCAGTTCACTTTATTATTAGGATTTACATTGTTACAAGAGACCTCTCACAAAGTGGGAATAATGGATAAATGTTTGGAATATAAAAACAAAACACATCAATAAAATTTTTCATCATCGCCCACCCCACCCCCCATAAAAACGCTGCTGCCCTTTGTTCAAACAACAGCCTTCTTGACTCTGCATGACTTAAAACTGTTGACCACTCTTTCCTCATAAATATGTTCTCGTCTTTATTTTTGTGTGAATTTATTGTCTCCTAGTTCTAATCTTATTCAGTAACATTTCTTTTTCCTCTTTTGCTAATTCATCACCCCTATCACACACCCCCAACTGCAAGAGTGTGCCAACGCTCCTCCAAAGGCCTTCTTCTGTTCTCTTCCTACATTCTCTCTTGGTGCCCTCAGCAACTCCAATGGGTTTAACTACTAAAGATATGGAAATGACTCCCATCGTCATATACCTGACCCTAGTCTCTTTCCTGAGACCTACTCCTACATTTCCAAGAGCTTGGTAAACACTTAATTACTGGTTTTATGTTGATTCACTATAACCTTAGATGAAAAATAGCTATACTTGCCAAAGGCAAAATCTTTACATGCACCCTGAGTACCTGTTCCTTCCCTTTATCTCCAGCAGACTGCTCCCACTAGCAACTCCACTCTTCTTATCTTTAATCTCTCCCTACCTAATGGTTTCTTCCACTCTTACAAATATGCCCATGTCTTCCCCATCTGTACAACTAGGAAGCACAGTGGATAGAGAGCAGGATCTGGAGATGGAAAGGACTGGGGTTGAAATCCTGCCCGAGACACTTACTAGGTGTCTAACCCTAACATAAGTATCTAATTCTCCATTAACTCAGTTTCCTCATCTATAAATAATAACATCTACCTCCCAGGGCTGAGGATAAATGAAACAATATTTGTAAAGTGTTTCTCAAACCTTTAAGTGACATAAACATGCTAACTGTTTATTATTATTGTTATCCCATAAAAAATTCTCACTTGATCTGGTCATAACTGCTTGCTATTATACTCTCTCATACTATGATATCTGGGACACAGGTAGAAAGAAGTCATATTATAAAGAGTCTGTATGTCAGGCTAAAGAATCAGAATATAAGATATCATAAAACAACTATGCAGACCAATATATCAAAGAAAAAAATCTCTCTATGATATATTCAAAAGTATCTCCAAAAAACCAGCCTTTCCTTTAAGACTTCAAATGAGAGAAAACCTACACCACTTCTGTTCTAATCATTCAGAAGTTTTTCCTTACAGGGACCACCCCCTTGATGCTACAACTACCCCTGATTTAGTGTTGCATGTTTGAAATAATCAGAATTATGTAAATATGATCCAGTTTTTAAAAAATACAAGACCAGGGAGGAATAATAATTCAAATAGTGAAGTATGTAATTGGGAAAGAAAAATAACAATTAGCATTTATGCAGTGCTTTAAGGTTTGTAAAATACTTTATTAATATTATTTAATACTCACAACAATCCTGGAAGATAAATGTTATGGTTACACCTATTTTACACTGGAGGAAATTGAAACAAGGTCACAAAGTTACTGTCTCAAGATTTCTAGGGGCAGAGACAAGATGGCAGAACACAGAAGCACTTTGCCAAGTTCTCCAAACAACTTTAAAATAACACCTGAATTGAAATTCTGAAATGGCAGAGCCAATAAAAGGTCAGACTAATACATACTTCCACCACAAAACAACATAGAGGGTCAGAAAGGGAGATCTGCGACTCTGGATAGAGGCTAGTTCAGAGCCCATGAGGATGTAACTCTAGTGGCAGAAGAAGTAGAAGGAGCTTTGGGAGTGCTCAAGCTGGAGACAGTAAGGAGACTTGGCAAATGGTCAGAAATAGACTTTGAGATAACCCTTCTTAACAAGGGACCCAGAACCAAAAGCAGTGTGGCAACTCCATTGCCTATACAAACTTCTGGGTCATAGTGCAAGGGCAGAGAGGGGCATTTCTGATCAAGAAGAAGTGGGAGTTCTGAGGGTCCCAATAAAGGAGAGACCCTGGGGAGCAATATCAATTGCAATCCAAAAGACTGAGGTCTTTCCTGGGTAAGGCCCAGAGTGCAAACCAAGAAAACAATGACCATATCTCTCCCTACATCACACCACCTTGGAAGCACCCAAAACAAGATGTTTCTACAACTAGCCCTGAAATCAGTAGTTCAAAAAGTCTGATAGTGCTCTCCCTCCCCTTGTGGTCCCCCATGCCATGAACGGAGCCCAACTTTAACACACAATTCCAAATCAAGATATAAGGTGAGAAAATGAGCAAACAAACAAAAAAAAAACTGGACCATAAAAATCTACTATCCTGACAAGGAACACCAAGAGACAAACTCAGAAGGCAATGAAGTCAAAACAGCTAAAACCAAAGGGCTCAAAGAAAAATGTGAACTGGACAAAGGAATTCCTGAGAAAAGCTAAAAAATGATTTTCGAAATCAGTGGTAGAAGAAAATTAGGAAACAAAATAAAAACAAAATAAGAAAATTATGGAAACACAACAAAGAGCTTAGTAAAAGTGACACAAAAAAACCTGAAGAAAACAGTATCTTTAAAAATAGAATTGGCCAGTGGAAAAGGAGGTGCAAAAGTTCAGTGACAAAAGCAGAACTTGCCAAACAGAAAAAAAGATACAAAAGTTGACTGAAGAAAATAATTCTTTAAAAATTAGGATGGCGGCGGGGAGGGTGGGGGGGAGGGGTGGGCAGCGTGGAGCCAAGATGGCGGCTGGAAAGCAGGGACTAGCGTGAGCTCCCCACCAAATCCGTCCAAAAACCAATAAAAAATGGCTCTGAACCAATTCTAGAACTGCAGAACCCACAAAATAGCAGAGGGAAGCAGGGCTCCAGCCCAGGACACCCTGGATGGTCTCTGGGTAAGGTCTATCCAGCACAGAGATGGGAGCGGAGCAGAACCCAGTGTGAGTGACGGGGACCAAACAGACCAGGAGCCGGGTGGAGCTGCCCTAGTGCCCTGAATCAGTGAGTTGCAGCAGTTGCCAGACTTTTCAACCAACATACACCAAAGACAACAGAGAAGGTTAGTGGGAAAAGCTGCTGGGGAAAGAGTGAAAGAAGGAGTTCATGGTTCAGAAACTGACCGGGGGGCAGTGGAGGTGGGGCAGCTACAGAACTAGAGCTGCAGTTACTCCTGGCCCCAGGCCCACCTGGTGGGAGGAAGTAAGTGGCAGATCAGAGCAGGATAAAGAGCCTGCAGAAGATCTAGGTCCAGTCCGGGTTGGGGGTTCTTAGGGAAGGAGGAGTGCTGGTGTGGCAGAGCTGGCACATCCACCCAAGCATGGAACAAAGTACTCTTTAGTCTATAAGCAGTCACACCATGCTGAAAAACTCAAGGGTCAAGTAAGTTGGCTGGGAATATGGCCAGGCAGCGAAAACGCACCCAGATTCAGTCCCAGACTTTGCATTCTTTCTTTGGTGACAAAGAAGACCAAAACACACAGCCAGAAGAAGTCAACAAAGTCAAAGAGCCTACATCAAAAGCATCCAAGAAAAACCTGAACTGGTCTCAGGCCATGGAAGAGCTCAAAAAGGATTTGGAAAAGCAAGTTAGAGAAGTAGAGGAAAACTTGGGACGAGAAATGAGAATGATGCGAGAAAACCATGAAAAACAAGTCACTGACTTGCTAAAGGAGACCAAAAAAAATACTGAAAAATACACTGAAGAAAACAACACCTTAAAAAATAGACTAACTCAAATGCAAAAGAGCTCCAAAGAGCCACTGAGGAGAAGAATGCCTTGAAAGGCAGAATTAGCCAAATGGAAAAAGAGGTCCAAAGGACCACTGAAGAAAACACTACCTTAAAAATGAGATTGGAACAAGTGGAAGCTAGTGACTAGATGAGAAATCAAGATATTATAAAACAGAACCAAAGGAATGAAAAAATGGAAGACAATGTGAAATATCTCATTGGAAAAACCACTGACCTGGAAAATAGATCCAGGAGAGAGAATTTAAAAATTATTGGACTACTTCAAAGCCATGATCATCTTTCAAAAAATTTTCAAGGAGAACTGCCCTGATATTCTAGAGCCACAGGGCAAAATAGAAATTGAAAGAATCCACTGATCACCTCCTCAAATAGATCCAAAAAAGAAATCTCCTAGGAATATTGTTGTCAAATTCCAGAGCTCCCAGATCAAGGAGAAAATATTGCAAACAGTCAGAAAGAAACAATTTGAGTACTGTGGAAACACAATCAGAATAACCCAAGATCTAGCAGCTTCTACAGTAAGAGATTGAAGGCCTTGGAATACGATATTCCGCAGGTGAATGGAGCTAGGATTAAAACCAAGAATCACCTACCCAGCAAAACTGAGTATCATGCTCCAAGGCCAAATATGGACTTTCAATAAAATAGAGGACTTTCAAGCTTTCTCAGTGAAAAACCAGAGCTGAATAGAAAATTTGGCTTTCAAACACAAGAATCAAGAGAAGCATGAAAAGGTAATCAAGATAAAGAACAAGAAAAAGAAATTGCAAGGGACTTACTAAAGTTGAACTGTTTTGTTTACATTCCTACATGGAAAGATGATGTGTATGATTCATGAGACCTCAGTATTAGGGTAGTTGAAGGGAATATGCATATATATATATATGTTTATGTATATATGTGTATACATGTATGTGTATGTATATATGTATATGTGTGTGTATATATATATATACATATATATATATATATAAATAGAGAGAGAGAGAGAGACAGATAGACAGATAGCGGGTGCAGGGAGAGTTGAAGATGAAGGGATGATATTTAAAAGAAAAAAAATCAAATTAAGGGATGAACGAGGTATGTACTGAGAGAGGGAGAAAGAGAGAGACAGAATCGGGTAAATTATCTCACATAAAAGTGGCAAGAAAAAGCAGTTCTGTAGGAAAAGAAGAGAAGACAGGTTAGGGGGAATGAGTGAATCTTGCTTTCATCAGATTTGACCTGAGGAGGGAATACCATACATACTCAATTGGGTATCTTACCCCACAGGAAAAAAGAAGGAAGAAGATAAAAAAGGGGGGATGATAGAAGGGAGGGCAGATGGGGGAGGAGGTAATAAAAAAAAACACTTTTGAAAAGGGACAGGGTCAAGGGAGAAAATTCAATAAAGGGGAATAGGTTAGGAAGGAGCAAAATATAGTGAGTCTTTCACAACATGAGTATTGTGGAAGGGTTACACATAATGATACGCATGTGGCCTATGTTGAATTGCTTGACTTCTTAGGGAGGGTGGGTGGGAAGAGAAGGGGGGAGAGAATTTGGAACTCCAAGTTTTAAAAACAGATGTTTAAAAACAAAAAAAAAAAACTGTTTTTGCATGCAACTAGAAAATAAGATACACAGGCAATGGGGTGTAGAAATTTATCTTGCCCTACAAGAAAGGAAGGGAAAAGGGGATGGGAGGGGAGTGGGGTGACAGAAGGGAGGGCTGACTGGGGAACAGGGAAACCAGAAAATATGCCATCTTGGAGTGGGGGGAAGGGTAGAAATGGGGAGAAAATTTGTAATCCACATTCTTGTGAAAATCAATGCTGAAAACTAAATCTATTAATTAAAAAAAATTAGGATTGGGCAAGTGGAAGCTAGTGACTCCATGAGACATCAAGAAATAATAAAACAAAGACAAAAGAAAGAAAAAAAATAGAAGAAAATGTGAAATATCTCATCAGAAAAACAAATGACCTGGAAAAGAGATTAAGGAAACAGTTTAAGAATTAAGGTACTACCTGAAAGCCATGATCAAAAACAGAGCTTGGATATCAAATTTCAAGAAATTATGAAGGAAAACTGTCTAGAGATCCTCAAACCAGACAGTAAAATAGAAATTGAAAGAATCCACCAATTCCCACTTGAAGAAATTCCCAAAATGGAAACTCCCGGGAATATTATAGCCAAATTCCAGAGCTCCTGGGTAAAAGAGAATATACATCCAGCAGTAAGAAAGAAACCATTCAAATATCATGGAGCCACAGAGAGGATCACACAATATTTATCAACTACCACATTAAACAAGAAAGGGGCTTGAAATATAGTATTTTAAAAGGCAAAAGAGCTGGGGCTACAACCAATAATAAACTACCAAGCAAAACAAAGTATAATCCTTCAAGGGAAAAAATGGATATTTAAAGAAATAGAGGATTTTTAAGCATTCCTGATGAAAAGACCAGACTTGAATAGAATTAACTTGCAAATACAAGACTCAAGAGAAAAATAAAAAAGTAAATTTGAAAGAGAATTATAAGAGACTCAATAAGGTTAAAATGTTTACCTTTTTGTATGGGAAGAAGATACATGTATTTTCAAAGAATTATATCATTATTAGGGCAGTTAGACGGATTCTAAAAATAGAAAGAGGGTGTAGGAGTCAGTAGGATCACGTTACGATAATGATTTTAAAGAAATGGATTGGTCAGAAAAAGGCATGTCCTGGGTGAATGGGAGAGGAAGAATGGGGAAAATTATCTCACGTAAAAGAGGTATGCAAGAAAGGTCTCTTTCATTTGAAGGGAAAATCGGGAGGGGAGTATCTATGTATAAACCTCACTCCCATTTAAATTGGCTGAAACCAGGAAAAATTCCATACGTACATACATACATATACACATACACACATATTCATTTATTTATTTATTAAATGTGTGCACACACTCAATTGGTAATAGAAATCTATCTTACACAACAGGGAAGTAGAAGGGAAAGGGGATATAAGAAAAGGGATAGTGAATAAAATAAGGGCAGATAAAAGAAGGTAGTGGTGAGAATCAAAACAGAGTTTAGAGGAAGAATAGGATAAAAGAGAGAGAAGGATAAACAGAAGAAAATAGGATGGACGGAAATGCATAGTTAAACATCATAAGTCTGAATGTGAATGGGAAGAACTCACCCATAAAACTTTAAGTAGATAGTAGAATGGATTAGAAATCAGAATCCAACCTCTATGTTGCTTACAAGAAACACTTCAAATAGAGAAACACGCAAAGAGTTAAAATAAGGGGCTGGAGCAGAATCTAATGTGCTTCAGCTGAAGTAAAAAAGGCAGGGGTAGCAATCATGAACTTAGACAAAGCAAAACCAAAACCAGATGTAATTAAAAAGAATTAGCACAGAACCACAGAAAACCAAGCAATATCAGTTGTAAACATATGCACCAAATGGTATAGCATCCAAATTCTCAAATGAAAAGTTAAATTAATTATAGGATGAAAAAGACAGTAAAACTATACTAGTGGTGGACCTCAACTTTCCCCTCTCAGAGCTAGACAAATTTAACCATAAAGTAATTAAGAAAAAAGTCAAGGAGATGAAGAGAGGTTATCTTAGAAAAGTTAAATATGATAGCCATCTGGAGAAAACTGAAGGGGAATAGCTGTACATGACATCTTCATAAAACTTCACCATGTATGAGGGCATAAAAACCCCTCAACCAAAAAAACAAAACAAACAAAAAAGCCCCTCACAACCAAATGCAGAAAAGCAGAAATATTATAAGTGCACCCTTTTAAGATAATAATGCAATAAAAATTACATTCAATAAAGGATGATGGAAACATAGATTAAAAGTTAATTGGAAATGAAATAAACTACTCCTAAAGAACAATATCATAGAAACAATAATTTCATTAAGCAGAATTACAGCAATGAGAAAACACTCAAAAAATATGTTGGATACAGCCAAAGCTGTACTTAGAGGAAAATTTATATTCCTAAATAGTTACATCAATAAAGGAAAGAGTAGATCAATACATTGGGCATGCAACTGAAAAAAAAAAAAACTAGAAAAAGAACAAATTAAAAATCTCCAATTAAAGAACAAAGTAGAAATCCCGAAAATCTAACAAGAGATTAATAAAACTGAAAATAAAAATAAAACTGAACTGCTAAATAAAACTAAAACATGGCTTTATGGGGAAAAAACCCAAGAAAACAGAAAAAAACATTGATTTTTATTTTGAAGAAGAAAACCAAATTACTAGTATAAAAAATGAAAAGTGTAAATGTACTACCAATGAAGGTGAAATTAAAGCAATTATAAGTACTTATTTTTCCCAATTATTTGCTAGTAAAACTGATGACTATTTAACAAAAATATGAACTGCTTACATTAGCAGAAAAAGGAAATAGAATAATTAAATAACTCTATCTTAGAAAAAGAAATTGAGGAAGCCATCAATGAGCCCCCTAAGAAAAAATCCCCAGGACCATATGTATTTATAAGTGAATTCTAACAAACATTTAAGGAACAATTGATCCCAATATTATAGAAACTATTTGAAGATAAAGGAGTAGTACCAAATGCCTTTTATGACACAAATATGGTTTTGATACATGAACCAGGAAGAACAAAAACAGAGAAAGAAGACTACAGATCAATTTCCTTTAAGTAATATCGATGCAGAAATTTTAAATAAAATACTGACAAGATCACATCAATACATCAAAAAGATCATGCACTATGACCGGGTGGGATTTATACCAGGAATTCAGGACTGGTTCAACATCAGGAAAACTATCGGCCTAAGTGACAATATCAATAACAAAAGCAACAAAAATCATATGATTATCTTGATAGATGCAGAAAAAGCCTTTGACAAATACAATACTCATTCCTATTAATAGCAGTAGAAAGCATAAGAATCAATGGAGCTTTTTAAAAAATGATAAGTAGCATCTATCTAAAACAAAGAGGAAACATCATACATATGTAATGGAGATAAACTTGAAGACTTCCCAAGAAGATAACAGGGAAGCAAGGATGTCCAATATCACCATTATTATTCCACACCAGAAATGTTAGTTATAGCAATAAGCCAAAAATAAAAACAAACTGAAGCAATAAAATAGGCAGTGAGAAAACAAAACTATCATTCTTTGTAGATGAAATGATAGTATACTTAGAGAACTCTAGACAATCAATCAAAAAAACAAGTTGAAACAATTAACAACCTTATCAAAGTTACAGGATACAAAATAAACCCATATAAATCATCAGCATTTCTACATACTACCAACAAAACCCATCAGGAAGAGACAAAAAGAGAAATTTCATTTGAAATAACTACAGACAATATAAAATGCTTAAAGGTCTAGCTGCCAAAAGAAACCCAGTGATTATATGAACACAACTGCCAAACACTTTTCACAGAAATAAAGACAGAACTAACCAAATGGAAAAATACTAATTGCTTATGAGTACACCAAGCCAATATAACAAAGATGATAATTCTACCTAAGTTAGTTTACCAATCAAACTACCAAAAAATTATTTTTATAGAGCTGGATAAAACAGTAACAAAATTCATGTGGAAGAACAAAGATTCAAAATACCAAGGGAATCAATAAAAACAAACAAAAAAAAAAACCAATTGCACAGTAGGAAAAGACCATAGTAATCTAGTGTTTGATAAATCTAACAATACAAGTTTTTGGGATAAGAACTCACCATTTGACAAAAATTACTAGGAAAACTGGAAAGCAGTCTGGCAGAAAGTAGGCATAGAATGACATCTCACAATGTATGCCAGGATAAGATCAAAATGGATAAATAGGGGACCACGGGAAAATGTACCTGTCAGAAAAGTTTACGGCCAAACAAGACCTAGACTGGATTATAAGGAGTAAAACAGATAATTTTGATTCAATGAAATTAAAATCTTTTGCACAAATAAAAATAATTTAACCAAAATTATGAGGAAAACAGGAAACCGGGAAAAAAATTTTTTTGCAAGTTTCTCTGATAAAGGCCTGTTTTCTCAAATATATAGGAAACTGAGCCAAATTTAAATAAATAAATAAATTTTTAAGCATTTCAGGTCTGATCTGAACTCAGGTCTTCTTGAATTTAAGTTGAGTATAAAATCTACTGTGCCACCTAGCTTTCTCTATACAAGGAAAAATAAAACACTACAATCATCCTCTATCCTCATACCTGGAGGGTAAAATCTCCCCCCAAAATATCCTACACCACTAGGAAAGGAAACAAAAGAAAACTTATATCCTTAATTGTATAAACTGCTCATTTTTTCATTCTAAGGTCCAGACAAGTTAACTTTCTTCTTGAGCACTCTGCTGTCTGTAGGCCTCTGTTGTACTGGATATGCCCTAGGAATACATTTTTTCCTCATCTTTGCCTCACAGAATTTCAAGATTACACACGAACTGAAGAAATTAAAGCTATTTATAGTCATATCAAAAATACTCTACATTGCTATTGACTAAAAAGTGCAAATCAAAGCAACTCTGAGGTACCACATCACACCTATCAGATTGGCTAACACAATCAAATAGGAAAATCATAAATGCTGGAGAAGATTTGGGAAAACTGGAACACTAATGCATTGTTGGTGGAGTTATGAATTGATCTACTCTAGAGAGCAATTTGGAACTAGGCCCAAAGGGCTATAAAAATGTGCATACCCTTTAACCCAGCAATACCACTTCTAGGTCTGTATTTCAAAGAGATCATACAAATGGGGAAAGGACCCACATGTACATATTTATAGCAGCATTTTTTGTGGTGGCCAAGAACTGGAACTTGAAGGTATGCCCATCGATTGGGGAATGGCTGAACAAGTTATGGTATATGAATGAAATGGAATGGTATTGTTCCATAAGAAATTATCAACAGGCAGACTTCAGAAAAACCTGGAAAGACTTATATGAACTGATGCTGCGTGAAGTTAGCAAAATCAGGAGAACATTGTACACAGTAACAGAAACCTTGTGCAATGACTAGCTTTGATAGACTTCGCTCTTCTCAGCAATGCAAGAATGTAGGACAACTCATGATGGAAAATGCTACCTACATTCAGAAAAAGAACTATGGAGTCTGAATGCAGACCAAAGCATACTATTTGTTCCCTTTTTTTTTGTTTTTTTCCTTGCTTCTTCTTTGTTGTAGTTTCTCCCATTGGTTCTAATTCTTCTTTACGATATCACTAATGTGAAAATATGTTTAATATAAACGTAAATGTGTAGCCTATATCGGTTGGTATGCCGTCTTGGGGAGGGGAAGAAAATCTAGAAGTGAACGTTGAAAACTACAAAAAAAAATTTTTAAAAAATTAAACATAAACTACCCTATACTACACAAAGCCTTTCCTACTATCCTGTATTTAATTTAATTTTGTATTTATTCTCTTTATTCTGGTCATAATTTATTTTGATTGCTAGGTTACCCGAAGAAAAGGAAATTTTTAGGAAATTATTTTATAATTTTAAGTATTTTTTATAAATAAGAAACTAATTTAGAAATTATAAGTATCATTTACTATTATTGTAGTTATTAATTTATCAATTATAAATTATTTTTAAATTATTTTATTTTGCCTTAATTATTATTGCCTATTTGAAGAAAAGCACATGTGAGTCATGTCTACATTTCCTCCTAAGCTGCACTCCTAACAATCCTCTATCCCCAAACTCCAATACTTTAATGTGTTTATTTGAATGCAAGCACATAATACTCAACTTGACATGTATATGCAAATGCTGTCTAATCTAACAGAACGTCAGTGTCTTGAGAAGACCTTATTTCTTGGGCTTTCTATTCACAATACGCAGGGATTCTATTTGGAATACAAGAGTCAATCAATAAATGCTTGTTGACCAATAAGCTTTATCTACAAGGAGACAAATATGCCTTTTTACTGTTCTACTTTGCTGTTATTGCTGCTGTTCCTTTCTGATTCAGAAGATGTTCACAGAAGATGGTGGCTGGAGAGCAGGGACTAGCGTGAGTTCCCCTCCGAGTCACTCCAAAAACCTACAAAAAATGGCTCTGAACCAATTCTAGAACTGCTGAACCCACAAAATAACAGAGGGAAGCAGGGCTCCAGCCCAGGAAAGCCTGGATGATCTTTGGGTAAGGTCTATCCCACACGGAGATGGGAGCAGAGCAGAGCACAGCAGAGCCCAGCGTGAGTGGCAGGGACCAACCAGACGAGGAGCCGGATGGAGCGTGCCCTAGCGCCCTGAATCAGTGAGCTGTAGCAGTTACCAGACTTCTCAACGCACAAACACCAAAGACAACAGAGAAGGTGAGTGGGAAAAGCTGGGGGAGTAGAAGGAGTTCCCAGTTCAGCCACCGCCCCCAGGGCAGCAGAGGTGGGGCAGCTACAGAACTACAGCTGCAGTTGCTTCCGGCCTCAGGCCTACCTGGCGGGAGGAATTAAGTGGCAGATCAGAGCAGGAGTGCACAGCCTGCTGAACATCGAATTCCAGTCCAGATTGGGGGTTCTTGGGGAAAGAGGAGTGCTGGTGTGGCAGAGCTGGGGCATCCCCTCAAGCTTGGAACATAGTTCTCTTTACTCTACAAGCAGTCGTACCCCGCTGAAAAACTCAAGAGTCAAGTTAGTTGGCTGCGAATACGGCCAGGCAGCAAAAACACACCCAGATTCAGTCTCAAACTTTGGAAGCTTTCCTTGGGGACAAAGAGGACCAAAACATACAGCCAGAAGAAGTCAACAAAGTCATAGAGCCTACAACAAAAGCCTCCAAGAAAAACATGAACTGGTCCCAGGCCATGGAAGAGCTCAAAAAGGATTTGGAAAAGCAAGTTAGAGAAGTAGAGGAAAAATTGGGAAGAGAAATGAGAAGGATGCGAGAAAACCATGAAAAACAAGTCAATGACTTGCTAAAGGAGACCCAAAACAATACTGAAAAATATACTGAAGGAAACAATACCTTAAAAGATAGACTAACTCAAATGGCAAAAGAGCACCCAGAAGCCAATGAGGAGAAGAATGCCCTGACAGGCAGAATTAGTCAAATGCAAAAGGAGGTCCAAAAGACCACTGAAGAAAATACTACCTTAAAAATGAGATTGGAACAAGTGGAAGCTAGTGACTAGATGAGAAATCAAGATATTATAAAACAGAACCAAAGAAATGAAAAAATGGAAGACAATGTGAAATATCTCATTGGAAAAACCACTGACCTGGAAAATAGATCCAGGAGAGATAATTTAAAAATTAATGGACTACCTGAAAGCCATGATCATCTTTCAAGAAATTATCAAGGAGAACTGCCCTGATATTCTAGAACCACAGGGCAAAATAGAAATTGAAAGAATCCATCGATTACCTCCTCAAATAGATCCAAAAAAGAAATCTCCTAGGAATATTGTCACCAAATTCCAGAGCTCCCAGATCAAGGAGAAAATACTGCAAGCAGCCAGAAAGAAACAATTTGAGTATTGTGAAAACACAATCAGAATAACCCAAGATCTAGCAGCTTCTACATTAAGAGATCGAAGGGCTTGGAATACAATATTCCAGAGGTCAATGGAGCTAGGATTAAAACCAAAAATCACCTACCCAGCAAAACTGAGTATCATGCTCCAAGGCCAAATATGGATTTTCAATAAAATAGAGGACTTTCCTTTTTTTTAATTTAAATTCATTTATTTAACATATTTAATTTTCAGCATTGATTTTCACAAGAGTTTGAATTACAAATTTTCTCCCCATTTCTTCCCTCCCCCCCCACTTCAAGATGGCTTATATTCTGGTTGCTCTGTTCCCCAGTCAGCCCTCCCCTCTATCACCCCCCTCCCCTCTCATCCCCTTTTCCCTTCCTTTCTTGGAGGGCAAGTAGGAAGAGAACCAACAGAAAGCAGAGCCATGAAAACCTAGATAAAGTATAGATTATCCAGGAGAAGGGGCTGATCAACAATGTCAGTGGCTTTAGAGGATGTGTCTGTATAGTGCATTAGACATAGATGAAAGATCGTAATAATATTATCCAGCTCTGAACAGTTCCTAGAAGGATATAATGTGAACTAATAATGTCAAGCTTGAACTGTACTATTTGAAGTATTCATAGAGAGCTAGCCTTAAAACAAGGAAGGCCTTGGTTCAAATGTCACCTCTGACACACCTGTGTGACCATATGTAAATCTCAGTGCTTTATGCAGCTCACAAAAAGACTATTAGTTACCAAGGGGGAAAAAGGTACCAACTTTTATTTTTAGAAGAATTTTCCTTACCAGGGAGAATCCATAGGTCTAATCCCTATCTCTATCCTTTTATTATTGTGATTACTATCTACGTAACTTCCTTCTAGACCTATCAGCAATTTTAGAGCTGCAATATTAAAGTCTGAGTTTTAAAATTTAGGTTTAAAAATTTATGTTTATCCCTATTTTTTTAACACCATCTTTCCATTTCGACTTTTTATAATGCATTTTCTGCTGTAAATTCTTTGTAAGCCATAGTACAGCTATGTTGTTTAAATCTTTCCCAATCAAAATACTCTCCTTTCAAATAGCAAATCTCTATTGTTTGCTAAGTAGTGTAAATTATTGAGAAAACAGCTTGAAGTGGTAACATTTAACATTTTCTCCCTTAGCATATTTTATTTTTTTGAAACTTACAACATTAAGTAAAAAGGAAACCTAAGGAAGTTATTCAGAGATAATTTCTTTTCTACCTTCCAACCTTTATTTTGTACTATATGTGATTGGTAAAGAACCCTCTTCTACAATAATTTTCTTGATATTAGAAAAATGTTTCATGTTTAAAATCCATCATTACTATTTCTGTATTGAAAGAAAACTGCATAGTTATTGTGTTGTCATCAGCATCTAATTGTGTCTTAGGATGATAAAAAAATGGATAAATGGCTGTAGAAATGTAATGGGAGAACCAACTTGAATGTCTAAAACTAAATTGCACAGAACCTTTTATTTTCAAATCAGAAAACATAAAAATCTTACTTTTCAATGTCTTCTGCTTCTTGAATTTTATGACATGAAGGAAAGGAAATACCGAAATACAGCCCTTTCTCATAAATTTTTTAAAAAAATCTTGTGTTACAAGAAAATCTAAGCAAATATTATAAAGTTGTATTTTAGGTTCCCAAAATATGATACATTTTAGATTACTAAGATAAGACTTGTGCTGGAAAAATAAGTTAAAATTGGGTAACCACAATTAAAATACACTTTGTATTGTTGCCAGTGTTGTGCATTTATCCTATTGTATAGCTATAATCACAGCATCACATTGTTGAAATTGACCTTAGAATTCATCTAGAATACCCCTTTCTGAACAGTAGTCTCTGAGGTTTGGAAAACCCTTCTTGATATAATCCATTCTACTTTTGGGTGGCTCTGATTTTCAGGAAGTTTTTCCTTATATGCAGCAGAAATCTTCAGTTTTCATTAGTTTTTTCTTAGGTCTGCCATCTAAGACCAAGCAAAACAAATCTAATTCCTTTTTCCCCACTTCATCAATTACTTGAAGTTAACTATCATAGCATATTTTTTCTCCCTCTTCTATCCCCCTTTCACCTTAATTCTTTCCCCTGTTCAAGCTAAATATCCTTAGTTTTCCCAACTTTTTTTTGACCACTAGTCTTATTTTATACATGTTTCACTTGTTATTTATATCCAACATTCAGAAGCTTTTAACGATTTCCAGTTGCCTACCAAATAACCTAAGAACCCAGTTTCACATTTGCGCACATGTCAAATTTGCAGATGACACAGTAATAGAAAGTACAACTAACCCATATAAGAAAGTCTGGTTCTGAAAAGATCTTGATAGTTTGGAAGTTTAGACCAAGTATATAATAAGATAAAATTTAGTAGGGAAAAATATTGTTTGAGTTCAAAAATTAGCCCTCCAAGTACAAGTTGGGGGAGGGTTGGTTAAATATCACTTCATCTGAAAGGAATCTTGGGTTTTTAATTGTCTGCAAGTTTAGAATAATTCAGTAGTGTTATGTAGACAATAATACTACTAAGTCCAGGACTAGCAAAGTGATAGTTTCACTCTACTTTGCCTTGGCTAGACCAAGTCTAGAGTTGTTTACTCTTCTGGGGGCCACACTGGAATGATGTTGATGAGCTGCACATAATCCAGAAGTATGTAACCAAAGTGATAATAGATCATGTGGACACTCATTGTGAAGATTATTTGAAATGGTTAAGGAATGCTTTGACCTAAAAAGAGAAGACTTATTGAGGATAGGAAAGGTAGGTTCAAGTATTTGAATGATTCTCATATAGAAGAGAGATTAGGTTTGTTCTGCTTGACCCTAAAATGCAGAAAAAGGAATGTGTGGAAATTGTAGGGAGGCACAATTAGGCTTGATGTCAGTGAGACATAGGCCTGTGACTTGCAAAAGGGTACAGCAGAGGTCCCCAGTTCCACTCTTTCTCCTCTGGTATTGAGAAGTACCTTCTCAAGATTCATGAAAATTTCAAGGTAATGTGCATGTTCTAGTAGCTATCTGCGAAAAATATAGATGGGATTAAAATGGATTCATTCATTCTCAGTGCCCGTGGTAGATGTGAGGTCTGGGAGATTTTCCATGAAGCTGGAGAATGGGAGCGGTAAAAACAGAAAGGAAAATGGATGTACAAGGTTAATGATAGGATCTTCTTGACTCAGTTTCCCCACTGCTACTCCTTTTGAAAGAGATAAGTTTTTCTTTTATTCAACCAAAGGTCTGAATATGATACCCTGTGACCAAAGTGAATATCTGATTCGTGAATTGGCTGTTTCACAAAAAAATTTATGACCTCTATTTTGGATCAAAGAATGTTGAGGGAACATTTTCCAGTCACAACTATGTTTACATCTGTAATTTTCATAGCTAGGCTTGATAAAGCAGTTTTGATACTGCAATTCTATCTCTCTTCCTCTTTTCATAGTAAAATCCAAATTGACTCATCCTGCCTCAGAAACAAAGGGAATAAGAGCTCCAGGAGAATAGGAGAATATGGACCCATAGAGGAAATTTTGAGGCTAATGGGGGAAAAAATTACCAACAGAAGCGCAAAGGTCAATGATGAACTGTACAATTAGGGACAGAAGAAGAATCCTACCAAGGGTCAATATCCTGTCTATCACCTGAAGGCACAAAAGAAAAAAAGGGGCCAAGGGACAAGACGTACAAAGCAACAATAGAAACTGTTCAGAAGAGAGAATCCTAAATAGACATCTCAAAAATTTTAATTCAATAAGGAAGATCGAGAATAAAGGAAGATTAAATAAGTAGAAGGGCCATGAATCAAAGAATAAATAGAAAGAAAGATAAATAATAAAGAGAATGATGGAAACAAGTCTGTTCTAGAAAAAGAAACAGAAAATGAAATTTTAAAAAGTAATAAAAATAAAGTTAAAGAGAAAAAAGAAAGAAGATTCTGCTTGACTACTTACCTCGGAGCGAAAAAACGAGGGGAAGAATTAAATAACTATATAAAACCCTTAAGAGAAAAGGAACTAAATAAGCAAAACTCCAAAACCAGAGGTAAAAATATTAAGCAGCATGGGAGGAGGGAGGGAAAGAGGTTAGTTAAACAGGTAAGGGAAAAGAGCCAGTAGCAATAGAGCTAACTTTAAAAAGCTTAGGTTAAAATAACTGAGGAGATATACAGCACTGTGTTTACAGCAGAAGAGGTGAAAAAATCCTGCGATGGGGGAAAAAGGTACTATCTTTGCCTAGATCAGTTAGGTTTCTATTCAGATAAAACCCATGGTAGACACTCCTCACATAGCCAGTCTACTCTGCAGCAATGTTATCTGGATCTCCTCATCCTGGAAAGGGAAAAAAAATAAGCTCCCCCTTACATCTTTTCTGTCATTTTAGTTTCATTGCCAAAGAATATTCCATGTTTGTTTTCCCTAAATTTTCACTCTCCGCAGTAAACAGGGGGTATTCTCTTAAACAAAAGGGGAATTGGATGAGAAATTTGGGAAACATTACAAACCTGGCAAGGAAGCCTGATGAGAGCAATAAACAATCTGGAACTTTGATGGCGGTCTCTGCCAAAATCAAAGCAGGTGATACATTTCCATCTTGCTTCAATAGTGAAACATCCTTCAGAAAGTGAAAAAGGAACTGCAATTCTGGACCCAATTCTGACAAGGTTGGAGACTTGTAAATGACAGAAAATGTGGGGGAAAGTGACCACTCCATCACAGACTCTGTGACAGTCTGACATGTATGCTAGATTTGAGAACACATTTAAAAGGTTTCAAGAAAAGAACAGGCACATTCCAGTGGCACAAAATACTATAGGGGAAGTAAGCCTAAGAAATGTTTAAGAATGAAATTCTGAAGAGATGAACAGAAATGGTTCTGGTGACGGGCAGAAATGGAACCAACCTAAACAATGTGATGTGGCCACACAAAGAACTCATTATAAAACTCTTATTTATGAAGAACATGCAGATAAAATGGAAGTAAGGGCAGCAAAAACATGAATAAAAAAGCACAGCAGCACCATGACAAAAGAATACCATCAAGAACAATAAACATCAAGAAGAGTAGGAGTAGGTAATAAATGTTAAGGACAAGAAGAAGAGTTTCCTAAATTGGGAATAATAGGAAAATCAAAGAAGTGATAAGACTAGCACTAGAGGTTGGAGGAATAAATGAAAAAAAAAATGAGAATCGGTGACAAAGTTGAATTACTCAATTCTTATTTAGCTCCTGCTCTCTCCCCTAAGGTGAAAGATCTCTGGACTGAGAAGAAAAGGATAAAAATGCTTTACCTAAATATGAGTGTTGCATTTGTGTGAAGAATTTTGGAACACAGATTGTGTCTGAAGAAATCAGAGTTTGCCTTTTCTGGTCTGTTGCTCCATTTTCCATATAAGACAGGATATCCACTTTCCTAATCTACGCATCCTGAAAGTAGGTAACAATACAGCACTTCACCAAAAATTTATCACCTTATGTGGACCAAGGGAAAAAAAAAAAAAACCAATCCATCACTGGCTCCATACTCAAAGCCTTTTCTCCTTAAAAGAAATGACCAAGGCTTGTGTTCCCCAACAAAGCCTTGAGAACCCAGGGTCACTATCATGATCAATAAATAGGAATTTATTAAGAATCTAATATGTGCTGTGATCTGTGCTAGATGTTAAGAGATTTTTTGAAAATATACCTGCTTCAAGGTACTTATATTCTAATGCGGAGAAAACATTCCTTCACAGATATTTAGAAAACGGATTAAGAGGTAATTTTAACAGAGGAAAGTAGTAACTGCTGAGGAGATGAGGAAATGTTTTATGTGTAAGGTGTTATTTGAACTAAGTTTTGAAGGAAACCAGGGATTAAGCAGTAGAGTAAGTCTTTGGTAGAGGAGAAAAACAGAATCAGATTTTTAGAGCTGGAGAAGATGCAACATAAACCCTTCATTTTATGGACAAAGGAAATAGAGTTGGTTATTTGGTAAGTTAGACAGTAACAAAAATGAGATGAAAACATCAAACTCTTGACTCTTAGGATAATTCTCTTTTCCACTATGCCACCTTAGTAATTCCTTATAGCTCTATGTGATCTAGAACAAAGAGGTAAATACAGTGGACTGGATTCTTACCCTAGAGACTAATAAAATGTTGACAGGGGATTTTATTCAACATAGAGTACCAGGGAAATGGTACCATCACTATCACTGTGAAGAAGAAAAAAGACAATAAAAACTGAAGGTACAAAAATCATGGCATTTCACATATCTCTGTTGTCAGTGATATAAGATAACATTCTTATGAATAAGTGTGCAGGTAGGTAAGGTAAAACAAAAACACATTGAAAGTTATTGACAACATGGAGGAAAAAATCATTTAAAGAAGCTGTATGCACTATAATTTTTTCGGTCTTAAAAGTAACTACAGGTATATTTGAATTTATGTATTAAATATGATTTATTATATATGAAATTTATAATATATACTCAAAGTGATTTTTTTTTAAATTTATCTGAAGAATTCTTTTGGATTAAAAAATGATAGTGATAAAAATTAAATTAATATTTAGCCACAATATAACAATTACTCACTAAAATATGAATAGGAATACAACTGGAAAGGAAATAGACACTGAGTAAAGCTATGATCATATGCTCACATGGATTTACGTCACTGATTTGGAAAACCTTTCATTATGAAGATCATATAATCAAACTCTACCTGTTCATCCTGTTTAATTCTTGTTTGTGTCTTCCTATAAATTTACCAAAGAAGATATATCTAATGTGATAGAAAGCATCCTAGCTTTCTCCAAAAGTTCTAGTAGACCTTGTATCTGTTCATCTCTCATTTCTCAACCTCACCACAGTACTAGTTCATCGTCCTATCATATAATTCCTTAAGAGCATTTTTCCCCATGAATAATTGTCTTTTTTTGTTTAAATAAAGTACAAATTGTGCCAAAAATATAAGAATAAATGACAGGAAACAGCAGGCTGGTAATACTATGTGTAGATAATAAAGTATTTACAACAAATTGAAATGACTTGTTAGAAACATTAGTCGAGAAGAATGAAAAGTTTTAAGTTATTTGACACATCATTGGATTGAATTTTAATAGAGAGCTTCAAGACATTTACAACACCGGCTCTATAACAAAAGCAAAAAGTCATGGAACAGTGTAATTAGTAAAAATAATAATTTATATCTACTGTTAATAATAAAAAATTGGGAAAAATTTGAAGACCATGTCACGTTAATGTTTTCTGACATAAGGACAGAATAGTCAAACGATGTAAAGTGAGGATACTTAATAATTTTTAGGGATAAATCTCATTTGGAGGCAAACAAACATGGCAAAAGAAAAACAGCTTGCCTGCATCTACCCAGAATGATTATTCAATTTTGAAAATGGCAATTACTTTAAAAGTGTAGTGATGTAAGTTTTTGTTAGTTTACTACTTTAAATTAAAATTTTTAAGATTATTAATTATTATTTCATAATAGCAAACTGTTTTACTGAATTAAACTTCTATCATAAATTTCTAAATATTGATCACATGCGTATGTCTGTGTATATGTGTGTGTGAATACGTATATATGTATGCATACATATATATGTAATTAAGACAACTTACCCTTGTAAAAGTACCTTCAAAGCCATGAATATCTAGTTGTGGCTTCTCAGCATAAACATAAGCACTGATGGAGAAAAGGTCCTGAAACAGATCAAAGCTTAATTATAACTTTGCAATTCAATGAAACTATGTAGAAAATTTCAATAACCAGTTCATATTCACTTTTTCCATAGAAATAATACAGGAAGTGATACTCTATACAATATGCTTTGTGTACAACAAGTGAAATAAAATCATGTTAATTTTAAATTTGGAAGGAACTCAGAGATCAATGAGGCCAGTTCCCTTGCTGTACATACGAGTAACCTGACTCACACGAAAGTAAAGAAATATGCCTAAGGTATTACTTTTGGCTAGATGTTGTCTTATGCTTCGCACTGTACTTCCCTAGAGATCACACAAGCACAAACTTAGAATTGGAAGATACCTTAACAGCCATTTAGTGCAACCCCCTCATTTCACAGATAAGAAAACTGAAGGGCAAAGAGAATGATTTTCCCAAGGTCACTAAGAAGGTAATGGGCATGAAAGCTAACTTACAAAATGATAGATAGAGGGGACGGAGCCAAGACGGTGGCTGCAAAGGAGGGACTAGCGTGAGCTCCCTGCCGAGTCCCTCCAAAAACCTATAAAAAATGGCTCTCAACCAATTCTAGAATGGCAGAACCCACAAAAGAGCAGAGGGAAGCAGGGTTCCAGCCCAGGACAGTCTGCGTGGTCTCTGGGTGAGGTCTATCCCACACGGAGCTGGGAGCGGAGCAGAGCCCAGCATGAGCAGCGTGGACCAACCAGACCAGGAGCTGGTGGGAATGTGCCCTACCACCCTGAATCAGTGAGCTGCGGCAGTTACCAGGCTTCTCAACCAAAAAAACACCAAAGACAGCGGAGAAGATTAGTGGGAAAAGCTGCAGGAGTGGAAGGAGTTCCTGGTTTGGCTACCAGCCCTGGGGGCAGCGGAGGTGGGGCAGCTACACCTGCAGTTGCTTCCGGCTCTAGGCCCACCTGGTGGGAGGAATTAAGTGGTGGATCAGAGCAGGAATGCACAGCCTGCTAAAGATTTAAGCCTAGTCCGGGTTGGGGGTTCTTGGGGAAGGAGCAGTGCTGGTGTGGCAGAGCTGGCACCTCCCCCCCAAACGTGGAACATAGAACTCTTTAGTCTACAAGCAGTCAGACCCCACTGAAAAACTCAAGGGTCAAGGTAGTTGGTTGGGAATTTGGCCAGGCAGCAAAAACGCACCCAGATTCAGTCCCAGACTTTGCATTCTTTCTTTGGCGACAAATAAGACCAAAACATATAGACAGAAGAAGTTAACAAAGTCAAAGAGCCTACAACAGAATCCTCCAAGAAAAACATGAACTGGTCCCAGGCCAGGGAAGAGCTCATAAAGAATTTGGAAAAGCAAGTTAGAGAACTAGAGGAAAAATTGGGAAGAGAAATGAAAAGGATGCGAGAAAACCATGAAAAACAAATCAATGACTTGCTAAAGGAGACCAAAAAAAATACTGAAAAATATACTGAAGAAAACAACACCTTAAAAAATAGACTAACTCATATGGCAAAAGAGCTCCAAAAAGCCAATGAGGAGAAGGATGCCTTGAAAGGCAGAATTAACCAAATGGAAAAGGAGGTCCAAAAGACCACTGAAGAAAATACTACTTTAAAAATCAGACTGGAGTAAGTGGAAGCTAGTGACTTAATGAGAAATCAAGATATTATAAAACAGAACCAAAGGAATGAAAAAATGGAAGACAATGTGAAATATCTCATTGGAAAAACCACTGACCTGGAAAACAGATGCAGGAGAGAGAATTTAAAAATTACTGGACTACCTGAAAGCCATGATCAAAAAAAGAGCCTAGATATCATCTTTCAAGAAATTATCAAGGAGAACTGCCCTGATATTCTAGAGCCACAGGGCAAAATAGAAACTGAAAAAATCCATTGATCGCCTCCTCAAATAGATCCCAAAAAGAAATCTCCTGGGAATATTATCGCCAAATTCCAGAGCTCCCAGATCAAGGAGAAAATACTGCAAGCAGCCAGAAAGAAACAATTTGAGTATTGTGGAAGCACAATCAGAATAACCCAAGATCTAGCAGCTTCTGCACTAAGAGATCGAAGGGCTTGGAATACGATATTCCGGAGGTCAATGGAGCTAGGATTAAAACCTAGAATCACCTACCCAGCAAAACTGAGTATCATGCTCCAAGGCCAAATATGGACTTTCAATAAAATAGAGGACTTTCAAGCTTTCTCAGTGAAAAGACCATAACTGAATAGAAAATTTGACTTTCAAACACAAGAATCAAGAGAAGCATGAAAAGGTAATCAAGAAACAGAAATTGCAAGGGACTTAGTAAAGTTGAACTGTTTTGTTTACATTCCTACATGGAAAGATGACATGTATGATTCATGAGACCTCAGTATTAGGGTAGCTGAAGGGAATATGCATATATGTATGTGTGTGTGTATATATAATATATATGTTTATGTATATATAAGTGAATGTGTATGTATGTATATATCTGTGTGTGTGTATATATATATAAATATACACACACACACACACACACACACACATATATATATATATATAGATAGATAGAGAGAGAGAGAGAGAGAGAGAGAGAGAGAGAGAAGACACAGGGTGAGTTGAAGATGAAGGGAAGATATCTAAAAGAAATAAAATCAAATTAAGGGATGAGAGAGGAACATACTGAGAGAGGGAGATAGGGAGAGATAGAATGGGGTGGATTATCTCGCATAAAGGTGGGAAGAGGAAGCAGTTCTGTGGGAGGAGGGGAGAGGGCAGGTGAGGGGGGAATGAGTGAATCTTGCTCTCATCAGATTTGGCCTGAGGAGGGAATACCATACATACCCAATTGGGTATCTTACCCCACAGGAAAGAAGAGGGAGGAAGATTAAAAAAGGGGGGGGATGATGGAGGGGAGGGCAGATGTAGGTAGAGGTAATGAAAAACAAACACTTCTGAAAGGGGACAGTGTCAAGGGAGAAAATTCAATAAAGTTGGATAGGTTAGGAAGGAGCAAAATATAGTGAGTCTTTCACAACATGAGTATTGTGGAAGGGTTATACATGATGATACACATGTGGCCTATGTGGAATTGCTTGACTTCTTAGGGAGGGTGGGTGGGAAGGGAAAAGGGGAGAGAATTTGGAACTCAAAGTTTTAAAAAATAGATGTTCAAAAACAAAAAAAAAAGTTTTTGCATGCAATTAGAAAATAAGATACACAGGCAATGGGGCGTAGAAATTTGTCTTGCCCTACAAGAAAGGAAGGGAAAAGGGGCTGGGAGGGGAGTGGGCTGATAGAGGGGAGGGCTGACTGGGGAACAGGGCAACCAGAATATATGCCAGCTTGATGTGGGGGGGAGGGTAGAAATGGGGAGAAAATTTGTAATTCAAAATGTTGTGAAAATCAATGCTGAAAACTAAATATATTAAATAAATTTAAATTAAATTTAAAAAATAAATAAATAAATAAACAAAAATAGAATACCATGTTAAAAAAAAAAAGGAGTGAACTTCTCCAAGAAATATTAAATGACCACTATTCTTCTGACCGCTCCCTTATTTTATGTCCCCTTAGGACTCAAAGTTCAATAAAGACTACATTATCACAAAAAAAAATGATAGACAATCCAAAGAAGAATGTTTAATTCTAACTCAATATAGGTTATATGACTATAATCGTTTCTAAGGCCTTAATCTATACATTAATTCCAATAGTATAAGTTACATGAGATTGACAAAATACTAGCTCTACATGTATTTTAAACTAGTTATCATATCTGTTATCCAACAAAATGGTAATTGGTTCTAGAACCTAATGAATGGCAAAAGCACTCCCACCCTACAACCCCCAAATCAATGGGCAGAAATCATATCTGGAAAAGATGAATTCTCACCATATTTAATCTCACAAATGAGAACATTTGCTATGACAGGAAAATTTGCTTCCTTTTTGAAAAGAAGAGGAGGGTTGGTTATTTGGCAAGGGTGAGAAACAGCAAGTGGACAGCCACAGTATCACACTGGTACCTTTAAAATGTCAGGAGGAAGCAAGGAAGTCACTCTCCATGCTGGGAGGACCACTTCAGGTAAGAGAAAACAAGGCCAACTGTCATAAAGAAGGGCAGAGAAATGTGATCTGTGAGCTGTTTTCCAGGGGGTGGGGGGTTCTGAATTTATAGAAAATTTCACCAAAAAAAAGAATGCTAATGGTTCCTAAGACATTCTCAAAAGACAATTAATTTCTCCAATGACTATAAAATATAGTATTAATACAACCTAATAATATTCTCTTTTAGCTTCATTGTTTCCTTAGTCCCCATAATGTATGGACTATGCTTTGGTAACAAAGAAGCTAGGCAAAATGGATAGAATGCTGGGCCTGGAGTCATGAAGACTCATCTTCCTGAGTGCAAATCTAGTCTCAGACACTTACTAGCTATGGGACCCTGACCAAGTCACTTTACCCTGTTTGCCTCAGTTTCCTCATTTGTAAAATGAATTGAAAATGGAAATAGCAAATTACTTCAGTATCTTTGCCAAGAAAACCCCAAATGAGGTCAAAGTGTTGGACATGACTCAAACAACAACAAAAACCCTTTTGGTATAAACCTATCTTTTGAGAATAAGCTAAATTATATGAGATGAAACAACCCTTTCATAGCTCCATTTACAAATATGTCTATGATGAAGAAAAGAAGTATGTGAAGGCTTGAATACATCTAGAAAAATAAGAGACTCTTTTCAAATCACAGAGTCCTTGATTTGAATCTCTCCTTTATGCCTGTCATACTATCTTCTAAAAGACTTTACCTAAATTGAAGGTCTGACCATGTCACTCCCTAGTCATGACTCCAGTGGCTCCCTATTGTCTCTAAGATCAAATATAAGCAAATACATATTTACCATTTAAAGGTCTTCATAATGTTCTCTCTTTCTATATTCCCAGTCTAATACAATTCTCTCAACACATTCTAAAGTATGGTCATAAGGGCCTATTTGTTCTTCCTCATACACGATGCTTGATTTTCTCTTCTCCATGCTTTTGTACTACCTGTTCCTCATGACTAGAACGTGCCTCACCTCATCCTCTAAGAAACTCTGGCTTCTTGAAGTACAACTTAAATATCAACTTTTGCAAGGGGTCTTTTCTTACTCTCCCATCCCCCACATCTCTCTCTCATTACAATACTTTTGCTGTCTTTTTTTTTTTTGTAATGCAAGCACTTAACACAAATGCCTGGCACATAATAAGTACCATATCCCCTTAAGTATAACGTAAATGTCTTAACATCAGTGCTTAAGTCAACTATTTTTTTCTTAAAAATTTATATACCTAGTGCCAATGCCTTGTAGATAGCATAATAAATGTTTACTGGTTACTCCTTCCCTCAAGGCAGTGATGGAGGAATACTAGGTGAGAATAGTGTATATAACGTCAGATACAATCTTTATGTCTGGTGTTTTTATTTAATTTTTTCGTTTTCAAAGTTGAGAACTCAATTGGGGTGTGGAAAATAACTGTTATATAGAAACAAAAATTACTGATAATATAAATAAATAAAAGCAAAATGTACACAGAATGAATAAAAACATCTTTAGAATTTAATTGCACTAAATATCATAGTATGAAAAGAAATAAACACTAAAATCCTAAAGCACTTAGCCATGATCACAGAAAAGCAAGAATTATACTTTGGCAGAGAAATTAAACCATAACTTAATTTTCTGAATGGTTAGGCTGATTTTAAAAGTCATGTCATAGAGGTTTCTGGAAAAAACTTCATTACAAAGCTATTTGATTCTTCGTATCAAAAGGCCTTACTGAATAACGAAAGGAACAACAACAAAAAAGAAACAGGATAAAATTTTGAAGAGAATAAGTTCTATGAGGAGACAGTATTCAATTTTGAGAGGCAAAAACAACATGCTCTAGAAAAGAGAATAACTATTAATTCCAGAAGATGGAATGTATTGGCTTATTTGGCTTACCAAAGCAATTTACTATCATGTTTTTACAATTTGTCCACTCCAGGTCTCCTTTCATTACAGTAAACACATAAAGATCAGAGTAAATTAGTAAACCGCTTTGAGTTCCTTTGAGAACAAATACTATAGTAATCAATACTGATGTAAATGTTAATAAATCATAATAAAAAGATTCTTTTCAGAGTGTATACTGATCACTAATATAAAGAGAATTAATATAATGTTTTGTAATTATCATACCACTACTCAGAGCCTTCCTTCAAAACATAATTCTACAGTAACTGGAATAAAAGAAATAATGAATTCATGCCCTTTCAACGTATTCAATATGGGTTAGAACTTACAAGCAAAAGAAAGATAGTTTTCCTTAAGTTCTATATTATAAAGACACAGAAAAGGTCTATGTCAACAAAGTAATTTGAAAAACGAAAACTTCTTTGTAGATACCTTCTAAAATATGGCAACAAACAACATGCTATCAACAATCTTTTTATATGCACATAACCATTTAGTAGAATGCATTCCGTCTATTACATCAGTCATGAATTGACTGAATAATGACATAATAATGAGAATGTCTTTCTCTGCATTTCACAATAATAATTTAGAAATCACTCTGAAGTTATCAATAATGTAGGAAAGCCTCCTCTATTAGGTCAAGGGCAACATTTGTTCACCTTACTTAAAGATCATTAAAATACATCCTTAATCATAACATGTGGTTCATTACAAATAAAATTGCCTTTCGTTCAATAAAACTAATTAAATGTAAATGGTATTGTTTACTGCTGTATGGATCTTTTGATATAAATCAGCAAGTCGCAATTTATTGAAAATTACTGTGACCTCATTGCACTTAATAAATTTGCTTGATCACACAAACCAGGAACAAATTTCCAGATTATCTACAGTGTCTGAAATACTCTGTATCCTCCCCATATGACTATGAAGCCACAAGAAACCTAACCTGCGTGTTACAGGACTTCCAATGTAGCTATCTTTAAACGACTTGTTGAAATTTTAATTCTCTGATCACATTAAGTGGTTTGGGAAGACAACAAAATCTGTACTGATCATCTTTGGTAGTATCACCTATTCCTTAAGAAAAGCACTGAAGGTTTGCAGGTTTATTTATTCTGGGTGTCACAGCAGATAAGGTTACAATACTAAATTGATGAGACTGACAGCTCATGACAACATTAGATGCCCACAATCCATTAAGGTAGGTAGGTATAGAAATCAAAATGAGCTACAATTATAGGCAACATAAGCACCTCAGTGAAAGACCAAATTGTCTCGTTTGTTTCCATAATCAAATTATATCTTTCTTCTACACTTAAAAAAAAAAACCCTACATATGTGTCAAATTATGTGACGCTAAAAACAACAACTCTGGCAACCATTTCTAAATACTAGTAAATACTCTTTACTAAAATATCCTTTTTATAGTCAAGGTTTCAAATATTAAAATATTTTCAAGTGGCATTTAGGTATTTTGACCAATTCTTCATCCTAACTGTGTAAAGCATGAACTCTGAAAATGTGATAACATATGTGTTAAGCGTAATAGAAAAAACACTGGGAGAGCTGGTTCCTATCTCTGGCTTTACAAAAATGTATCTGCATGACTCCAGGCACAATGCTTCCACTGTGAAACTCAAGGTTTCTAATTTGTAAAATAAAACAAGTAGACAAGATGAGCTCCAGGATTCCTCACAATTTCAATATTCCACAATTCTACATGGTACAACTTCATAATGTTTACTTTCTACCAAGCTGTATATCTCTTGTAAATAGAAAAAACACCTACTTATACTCATATCAAACTAAAGTAGTAAATGCCAGAAAGTTTTTAGAAAATGTCCTCCGTGAGTTAATGTTATTTTGATTCCTGATTTTCTTACAACACTTAGAAGATTTAAAAAATACCAACAACTGCATACATTCAAACACTTGTTCCAGGCTTTAAAAACCCATAGCTATTTTAAAGGCACGCCAGCAGGTGGCATTCAAGAATTATTATGTTAGATTTCCAGTTTATTATTTTCCCAGGGATTATCAGCTACAAGATTTCCAGAAAATATTTTGAAAATTCTACATATGTTACAAGATGCTATTTTCTTTAGAAGAGTGAGACTGGTGTGATATTTAAATGGTTAAGTATATTCTACAGCTATAGAAGGAAAACTAAGTGACCTTCTAGTATTTCTGCTAGTTCCCTAATTCTGTGATCAATATAATTTTTATATCTAAAATGTTTTATGTTGCCATAAAAAACTAAAGAAGTGTATAACCATTCTGAATCACAAGTATTTGAATTAGAGATAGGATTAAATAATTACATTTAAAATCAAACCAGTTTTTATACACCATCTTTGAAAATGCTAAAATGGAATTATAAACAATCCAAATAGTCCAAATACAAGTTCCTGGCAGAGGTGACAAAAATCTTACAAAGTAAAACCATCAATGCTCATTATGAGAGCATAATCTTGGTACCAAATGTGAATGCTTTACATCAGCATAAGGCAAAGATTTTCCAAGTACTTAACTTAGAAGGAATCAGAATATAATGTATCAATTATTAAAATGTTATATAGAGAAAATATCAGCTTCTGAAATGGCTGCTTAATCATTAAAATGGTGAAATATCAAACAAAACATTTTCAAAATATTTTGCAAACACTGGCAGAAGCTAGGATCCTATGGATCACTTGCCAATCTTTAAAAAAGTTCATCAAGAAGATGGCGGCTGGTAAGCAGGAACTAGTGTGAGCTCCGTACCGAGTCTCTCCAAAAACCTATAAAAAATGGCTCTGAACCAATTCTAGAACGGCAGAACCCACAAAACAGCAGAGAGAAGCAGGGCTCCAGCCCAGGACAGCCTGGATGGTCTCTGGGTGAGGTCTATCCCACACGGAGCTGGGAGCTGGGAACGGAGTGGAGCAGAACTCAGCCTGAACGGCTTGGACCATCCAGACCAGAAGCCGGGCGGAGGGGGCCCAAGCACCCTGAATCAGTGAGCTGCGGCAGTTACCAGGCTTCTCAACCAAAAAAACACCAAAGACAGCGGAGAAGGTTAGTGGGAAAAGCTGCAGGAGTGGAAGGAGTTCGCGGTTCGGCTTCCAGCCCCGGGGGCAGTGGAGGTGGGGCAGCTACAGCTGTTGTTACTTCCAGCTCCGGGCCCACCTGGTGGGAGGAATTAAGTGGGGGATCAGAGCAGGAGTGCTCAGCCTGCTGAAGATCTAAGCCCAGTCCGGGTTGGGGGTTGGGGAAGGAGCAGTGCTGGTGTGGCAGAGCTGGCACCTCCCCCCCAAACGTGGAACACAGAACTCTCTAGTCTACAAGCAGTCAGACCCCACTGAAAAACTCAAAGGTCAAGTTAGTTGGCTGGGAATATGGCCAGGCAGTGAAAACACACCGAGATTCAGTCCCAGACTTTGCATTCTTTCTTTGGTGACAAAGAAGACCAAAACATACAGCCTAAAGAAGTCAATAAAGTGCAAGAGCCTACACAAACAGCCTCCAAGAAAAACATGAACTGGTCCCAGGCCATGGAAGAGCTCAAAAAGGATTTGGAAAAGCAAGTTAGAGAAGTAGAGGAAAAATTGGGAAGAGAAATGAGAAGGATGCAAGAAAACCGTGAAAAACAAGTCAATGACTTGCTAAAGGAGACCCAAAAAAATACTAAAAAAAACACACTGAAGAAAGTAACACCTTAAAAAAGAGACTAACTCAAATGGCAAAAGAACTCCAAAAAGCCAATGAGAAGAATGCCTTGAAAGGCAGAATTAGCCAAATGGAAAACGAGGTCCAAAAGACCACTGAAGAAAATACTACTTTAAAAATTAGATTGGAGCAAGTGGAAGCTAGTGATTTTATGAGAAATCAAGATATTATAAAACAGAACCAAAGGAATGAAAAAATGGAAGATAATGTGAAATATCTCATTGGAAAAACCACTGACCTGGAAAATAGATCCAGGAGAGATAATTTAAAAATTATTGGACTACCTGAAAGCCATGATCAAAAAAAGAGCCTAGATATCATCTTTCAAGAAATTATCAAGGAGAACTGCCCTGATATTCTAGAGCCACAGGGCAAAATAGAAATTGAAAGACTCCATCGATTGCCTCCTCAAATAGACCCCAAAAAGAAATCTCCTGGGAATATTATCGCCAAATTCCAGAGCTCCCAGATCAAGGAGAAAATACTGCAAGCAGCCAGAAAGAAACAATTTGAGTATTGTAAAAACACAATCAGAATAACCCAAGATCTGGCAGCCTCTACATTAAGAGATCGAAGGGCTTGGAATACGATATTCCGGAGGTCAATTGAGCTAGGATTAAAACCTAGAATCACCTACCCAGCAAAACTGAGTAGCATACTCCAAGGCAAAATATGGATTTTCAATAAAATAGAGGCCTTTCAAGCTTTCTCAGTGAAAAGACCAGAACTGAATAGAAAATCTGACTTTCAAACACAAGAATCAAGAGAAGCATGAAAAGGTAATCAAGAAAAAGAACAAGAAAAAGAAATTGCAAGGGACTTAATACAGGTGAACTGTTTTGTTGACATTCCTACATGGAAAGATGATGTGTATGATTCATGGGACCTCAGTATTAGGGTAGCTGAAGGGAATATGCATACATATATGTTTATGTATATATATGGGTGAATGTGTATGTATGTATATATCTATGTGTGTATGAGAGACAGAAAGAGAGGGAGGGAGGGAGAGAGGGAGAGAGGGAGAGAGCAGACACAGGGTGAGTTGAAGATGAAGGGAAGATATCTAAAAGAAATAAAATCAAATTAAGGGATGAGAGAGGAACATACTGAGAGAGGGAGATAAGGAGAGATAGAATGGGATGGATTATCTCCCATAAAGGTGGCAAGAGGAAGTAGTTCTGTGGCAGGAGGGGAGAGGGAGGATGAGGGGGGAATGAGTGAACATCGCTCTCATCAGCTTTGGCCTAAGGAGGGAATACCATACATACCCAATTGGGAATCTTACCCCACAGGAAAGAAGAGGGAAGAAGATAAAAAAAAATGGGGGGGATGATGGAGGGGAGGGCAGATGGGGGTGGAGGTAGTCAAAAACAAACACTTTCAAAAGGGGACAGGGTCAAGGGAGAAAATTCAATAAAGGGGGATGGGTTGGGAAGGAGCAAAATATAGTTAGTCTTTCACAACATGAGTATTGTGGAAGGGTTATACATAATGATACACATGTGGCCTCTGTTGAATTGCTTGACTTCTTAGGGAGAGTGGGTTAGAAGAGAAGAGGGGAGAGAATTTGGAACTCAAAGTTTTAAAAACAGATGTTCAAAAACAAACAAAAATGTTTTTGCATGCAACAAGAAAATAAGATACACAGGCAATGGGGCGTGAAAATTTATCTTGCCCTACAAGAAAGGAAGGGAAAAGGGGATGGGAGTAGAGTGGGGTGACAGCGGGGAGCGCTGACTGGGGAACAGGGCAACCAGAATATACGCCATCTTGGAGTGGGGGGGAGGGCAGAAATGGGGAGAAAATTTGTAATCCAAACTCTTGTGAAAATCAATGCTGAAAACTAAATATGTTAAATTTAAAAAAAATTTTTTTTAAAAATAAATTTAAAAAAAATTTTTTTTGAAAATAAATTAAAAAAAAGTTCATCAAAATTAAATTAGTAGTATTCAGGGAAGGTTTTTATATTTATTTTTTTAAGATAGAGGAATTTTGAGCATATTTATATGCAAGGAGCGAATGATCTAACGAAGAGGAATTTGGAGATAGAAGAGTATGGGAAAAATTATTGGAATGATATTCTAAAAGAACTTGAAGAGGATAACAAGGAAATAATGGAGAAAAAAAGATGGATCATTATCCTCCAACCCATTTGCAACTTCCTTCACTGGGACTAATAAAGACAACTTTATTTCAGATTGGCCCTGATAATTGGGGGAAAATTTTTATTGCTGACTTACAGTCATGACCATCAGGTAAAATATATAAAGGAGAGGATAGCAGGGTACCCTTTCTAGCATTACCTGGCAGGTTCCTTGATATGAACATTTTATTCCAGGAATCTCAACAAGCAAACAGTAGGCCTAACTCTCCATTTCTGACTTGATTTCAACTCCACTGAATATCCGACAGATCACCTGAAATCTCATTACCGTGAAGATTGGCTCCATTTTTGATGTTAAACAACATCGCAATTCCCTTAGTTGCCTCTCATTTGAATAGAGTACTAAAGGTGGAACAATAAGCTCCTCCCAAAGACTTCCTTTATAAGTGACTCTGAGCTTTCAGAACTTTCCAAGTTAACTCTTCATTTTCTATCAGCATCTACACAAAACATCATGCCCCCTTACTGGATATCCCATAAGGTTCCCTCCCTTTTCAGCTTATTTGTGTGTGTGTGTGTGTGTCTTCCCTTACAAGACTTGTGTTTTTTCCCCTTTGTTAAAGGCATTTATTCAAATGGTATAGCAAGAAAAGTGGTTACAAGACAATTTTCCCAAAACCAGAGGAACCTTATCCCATGAATAATAACACAGATTATATGAGGGAAAAAGTGGGGGCATATATGTATAGAATATACACTGTCATGCCACAACTGCAGAAACTTGATATCCTTTCTTTATCTGAAGGGTCTTCATGAAGTTTGCCAAAGGACATCACATTGATGATGGACGAGTCATTCTGGTGTTCAGATGAACATGGATCTTCATTAGACTGGTTAATCTAATGGAAAGGCCAAGTGGGTCTGTGCTGCGTATTGGTGTGGACAAGGCAGACTGCTCAGCTGCTGAGCATGGATACTGCTAAATTGGGCATGGTCGTTTAGCTGTTGGCTGTAGTTGAGACTACTCTAGGTAGATCGCTCAGCTTTCTGAGCTCTTTCAGGGCCTAGAATGTCTCTTAGACAGATCAATACTTTAGACTCTGTGCTTATTCTCCACCTTCAGTCACTGGCTAAGGCTGGGTGATACTTTGCTCTCTTTAATTGGAGTGTTATGGTGCCCCTTCAGCTGGGGGGGGAGGGGCAACAAACCCTAATATCTAGGATTAGCAAGTCTTTCCTTTTGATTCCTTCAGAGCTCTGAGGTTTGTCAATGTCGCAAAAGTTGCAGGAAGAAATGTTACCAAAAAATTAGAGCTATCAAGGAAAAAAAAAGGGAATGGGACATGAGAGTGAGGGGAGCCAGAAAAGAAGGAGAGGTGAACAGAAAATGAACTTCCTGACAACAGAGATCTTTGAACAGAAACTAGATGACTATATTTAGGGAGGTATTTTTAAAAAGGGGGTCAAGAATTAGGTAGGATTTGGAATAGAAAACATTATGATTCTGAGAGTATACAATACATATCTTACTCATGGTAGGATCAAATTCTGCTTCTAGGATATTTAATAGGGCCTTAAGAGAGAATTTACTGAAAATCATAAAAAGTAACACTAGAAATGGCAAGATGTATAGGTATTATAGACTATATAGTGCATCCACATGACCCTCCTGATGTCACTGGTCCTCTTAGAGAACTAAGGACAAACAACAAGTAACAGAGCTTTTTAATTATCAAGGTACATATACCAAAAAACCACACTATGTATCTATACAATTCTTAACTATTCTTCAAGGCCCAAGACAAGTAACTCTTCCATGAAGTCTTAAGGAGATAAATAACCCTAAGGGTGGGTTAATTTTGGACCGAGATTCTAAGGAATATTCAGATAGGGCAAATAATAATAAACATTTGGATCTTTCAGCAGCCCTTCTGGCTTTTCATACTTACTAATGGCCCAGCCTGGGCAAAGGTGATGGAGGAGGTTTACAAAGCTGAGTACTGGTTGGATGGTTCTATGAGTTTTGAATGTTTTAAAACAAGACTTTCAAGGAAACTGGAGATTTCTGGTTTAATGAAGCAAGTAAGAACAAGACAATGAATATAACTGAAAAATTGAAGATTAGGTTGGAAGATTTGGATTTCAGAGTGATCAATAGAAACTGCTATTCTCCCTTTTCCCTGGGAGCTATGCAAAATTTAGTTCTCTCCTTTCCCAGTTTCATTCTTAAGACTTCTGATTTTTCTTCTACTTTGCCAGTAGCCTTCTCACCCTGGGATATATTGGCGTTCAGGGAAGACTAGCGCCTCTGATGTCAGGGCTTCCAGAGCCATTTCCAGAACTGCTCATTCACTTTTGGTAACCACCTGGCACTCAATTCTCACCTGTGGCTCCAAGAAGCTATAGCATGCACAGCAATCATACCCAGGTAAATCGGTGCAGCAGACCAGGTAAACTAGGTTGAGGGTAACAGGCGTAAAATCAGTTGGTGAGGAAGGGGTGGTTTTTACCTCACGCATGTGGAAACTTCCCCCAGTAGAACAGGTAGATGAGAAAAATTTGTTCCAATGGCCATGAAGGTGGGTGAAACAGGTGCTGTGGAGCACTTGGTGCTTGCTCAAACATCAAAGTTGCCAAGATCATCCACTGAATCCCAGGCCATGGCCAATCATCCTGACTTTAGTCTTGCCACCAAACTTTGATGACTCTGGAAGAGAGAGTGAGGCCTTTTCTCCGACATCTTTGTGAGCAGGGCCATTTTTAAGTGAATGTAGAAAATTTATTATACGCTTTACAAAAAATAAGCAGCATGAAATGAAGATTAATAGCTTCAGAGAAAATTCTCTTTTGTCTTCTGCTCTGTATATACAAGTACTTTAGTTGGTGTCTAAACTCAGAATTTTAAAATTAAAAAAAAATGTAAGCTGAGGTCAGGAGATGGTTCATGCTTCTGCTTAACACAACACCTACTTAATGGTAAGCAATGAATTAATTGTTTATTGATTGTGCTTTGTCAAGGACATTTCCCATATTTATATACTTATTGTTTCTCGATTCTTTTACTTAAAATATGATAGATTATTATATTTGCATTCTGTTGAATTATCCTTGAATTCTTAGAATAAGTCCAAATTAGTTATAATGAATAAATTTTTAGACACACTGCTACAATATTCTTTCAAGGTATTTCTTTAAAATGCTTGAATTAATATTCATGACACTGGTCTCTAGTACACTTTTCTTTACCTTCTATTATTTCGATATTAGGACTATATTTTTCTCAGAAAACAATTTTACGAGCATAATCTTTCTCAGTTTCTGAAAACAATTTGCATAGAATAGGTAGTATTAGTTCTTTAAATGCTGGATGGATTTGTCCTGGAAATTAGTACCAGTTCTATTTTTGCAATGATATAATTTTTTTGAAGCCATCAACTGCAGTAAATTTTATTGAGGCCTCTTTTTCATTCTGTACACATGGATGCTTTTTAGACGTATTCTAGAATTAATAGGAGTTCTACTGTGTCTCCTTATCCTTTCTATTAGTTTCACGTTATCCAATTGCTTAATCTATTTACCAAGTTATGATTTTTAGTTGCTTTTATTCAATCCCTGTTTTCTTTTAGGTCAGTACTTTGACCTTAGGAGTAGTTTTCCTTAAGCTACTCTGATATGCTAGTTTTTCACACAGACTTTTGTTAGCTTTCAGATTTCCATTTGCCTACCTTTTCCAAAGTACTTTGAATTAACTTGAAATTTTCATTTTTCTGAAATTCCAAGACTCTTCACTAATCTACCTATTTAATCCTATTCTTCCATGGCTCCACCTATTGTTGAGATACTTATAGAATCATCACCTCTTCATCATTTACCCAAAGACTTTATAGGAGTATACTACTTGATTCAATATCCTAAGCACCTCCTCAGCCTATCAGCAATTTGTCAATATTTTTTTCCTATATAAGACACTGATACACCCATAGAAGTTTATATTGTATCAGTTCAACTTTTATACTTTTGTGTTTCCCAATCTTTAAGTTATTTTTAAAAATTTAGAACTTTAGGTATTGTTTTGTCCCTTACTGCTCACTTGCTCAATTTTCATTTGTTAAAAAGCTAGAAACATTTTCTTAGGCCTTTTCTCTGAAATGGTACTTATTTTACCATTCTTGTGTCTTTGTTGGGGGTGAGGATTGAGTATCTGGATGTTCAATAATCTGTTCGCCTTTAATTTTTTGGAGGTATATTTTTCCTAAAAAGGAATGCTGCAAATACCTCCCTTTTGTTGAAGCTGATCTTCAAGTATAGCAAGGTTGTATCCTCTCTCTAATCCCCAATACTGCATAGGGTGAGAGTGGTATATTGCTTGAACTCAAGAGTTTTAAGTTTTAGTAGGCTAAAGTAGAGTGGGTGTCCTCACTAATTCTAACTAACTCAGGTTTAGAGGATGTGTAATTGTGAGCAGAAGCTTGGGTTTCTTCTCTTGGGGGAACACAGAGCAGCTAAGTAATACTGTGGATATGGCACTGGGGCTGAAGCCATGAAAACTCAAGTTCAAATCTGGGCCAAGACATTAGCTATATGACACTGGTCAAGTCAAACTCTGTTTGCCTCAGTTTCCTCATCTGTAAAATGGAGATAATAATTGTACCTACCCCCCAGGGTTGTGAGGATCAAATAAGAAGATAATTGTAAAGCACTTGTAGTGCCTGGCACACAGTAAGCATTATGTAAATTATTATGTTGTTAGTATTTACACTTCCATTCTCTTCTGCAATTTTCTGTGACCAATGAAGAATCCTGTGAAATTCCTTTTCCTTCATTTTTGAAGGCCTTTCTTCTGACTATTTTCAAAATCTGTTGTTGCTAAATTTTAAAAAATTATCCTTTACATGTGTTAGTGTTTGAAGTACAAGGGTTGTTTTTTGTATTTTGTTTTTAACAAATTGTATGTTGTCAATTGTATATTCTCTTAACTGAGGCTTTGTTCTCTCTCTTCAAATATTCTGGACAGTATTCTCATGTTATTTCTTGTCTTGTGGTATTTAGATTTTTTTTGATCTCTTGTGTTCTGATAAACTTATGGCATTTGTATAATACTCTCTGTACCCTTCTTAAAAAACCATGGTGTGTATATAATTCAGTATTTTTTTCTTTTTCTCTCCATCACACCTTCTCATTTTCCCGACTTTCAGAGTTAATATATTGATCGGTTATGCTGATTTTTCATCTTCTATTCTGTTGTTTTAAAAAATACTAGGTTTTGTATGGGATAGCTATTTGAGAGGAAGCTATTAAGGTAAATATGGTGATATTTTTTAAAAATTACATCAATAAAAATTATTTTAAAAAACAAAAACCTTGTAACAAATAAGTATAGTCAAGCAAAACAAATTACTAAATCGGCCATGTGAAAAAAAAAATAAGTAGGTCTCACTCTGAACCTTGAGTTCATCACTTCTCTGTAAGGAGGTGGGTAATATAGTTCATCACTGATCCTCTGGATCATTCATCAGACTTAGGTATTTCAAAATTGTTTGTCATTAAAACACTGTTGCTATTGCATAAACTTCTGATTTTGCCTGCTTCACTGTATATGAGTTCATACAACCATTCAATGTTTAAAAAGTATACTATTACTCTATTACATGCAAATATCATAGTTTATTTGGCAGTTCCAAACTGATGGGCACCCCTTTATGATCAAGTTCTTTGGCATCGTAAAAAGAACTCAACAAAATTTTAAATGTTGTTACCTTTTACTTCACTTCCAGCATCTTTTTCAGCCCTTCAATATTTTTTTGCTGCTTTAACTATTTCTCTCTCACATTTTCTTCTTTGAGATTCTTCTGAATGTATTTAATTTTACTGCCATTATAATCATTTTTATTTTTTAAATTCTGGATTTGGAATTCTAACTTCTGCCCCAAATTTCATTTCTATTGCCTTAATCATTATGAAACTTCCTAGTGTTGTTCCATGATCTCTAGAGAGTCAAGAGGATTCTGCTTTTCATCAACTTCTCATTCCTTCATATTGTATGTTCACTTTTCTTCATGTTATAATTAACCTTTTTTGGTTTCTCTTTGAGGCTTTCCCCATCTTCATTCTATTTTTAGAATAATTTTTATGCTTTATCTATTTCTGTGCAACATTGGTATTCAGGCTTTTTCTGGCACTATTCAGCACTTACTCTTCAGTTCTGTCCCTTCCTCTGGTGCAGAGAGGCTACACTGCTAGTGATTGCAACTTCTGTACATGGGGGACTACTAGAGACAAATGGATGAAGTTCCTGCTATCTGTGTACTCTCAGGAGAGAGATAACTGGCACCAGATAGGCTGCTAGTCCCCAGTTCAGTCTTCTCACCTTGCCTATGGCTCTGAGAACTGCATGTAAAGATTATGTTCACCTCGTTTTACTCCATCCAACCTGCATATACACACACACACACACACACACACACACACACACACACACACACACACTCTTTAAATAGATAGGGAAGATCAATTTCTGATCATTCTTAAAGAATCAGAGGAGCTTACACAAAATCATTGCTATGGTAGATCTCCAGTCACATGTCCATGAATTTAGTTGTGATCAATGACAGGGAGTTTTAGGTGGAGATGCTGAGTTAACAAGTATTAATTAAAGTTCTGCAGATTTAAGAGGATTTAACTAACCTTGTGTGGAGTAAAATCTTCTGTCTTATCAGTTATAATATTAAATACTTCACATACAATCTCTTTCTTTCAAGGTTTATGGTATGAAGATACTTCCAAAGTACGACTTCTGAAATCATGCTGATTGTTTCTTTTCAAAGTCACTCTCTTAAAGGTGTTTTCTAAATCCTTATATACTTAAGTAAATCTTGGTTGAGTGCTAGATATTTTGAAACTAATTTTAACGTGAATTACTTTTTGATTGTTTCCAATTTAATTTTGTTACTGCTATATGTAAATCTTGATAATTTAAGAAGCACTTTCCAATTCAGTTAGTAATAGATGCTTATTTATTTATTAAGGCCTAACCACTGGAATACAGATGAAGGCAGAAGATAGTCACTAGTATCAAGAAATATATGGTCTAATGGATGACACAATATGCAAACAACTATGTACATGCAAGATCTACAGAGGATAAATTGGAAAAGATAAAAAGAGGAAAGGGTCTAGAATTAAGGGGAACTAGAAAAGGCTTCCTACAAAAGGTCAATTTTAACTGGAACTTGAAGGAAGCCAGAAGGCAGAGATAAGAAATGAGAGCATTCCAAGCATGTGGGACAGCCAGAGAAAATGCCTAGCTAGAGAGAAAACATGGAGTGTTTTATATGAGGAACAGCAAGGAGCTCAGTATCACTGGATGAGAAATTATGTGGCATTTTGTAAGAAGACTTAAAAGGTGAGGGTTATGCAGATTATGAAAGACTCTGAAAGCCAAACCGAAGATTTTATATTTGGTCCTGGAGGTGATAAAGAACTTCTAGAATTCACTGAGTAAAAGGATGACATGGTCAGATAAAGGCATTAAGAATATCACTTTGAGAGACAGTGGAGTGGGGAGAGACTTGTAACTGGGACAGTAACCAGAAGGCTATTGCAATAGTTCAAGTGTCAAATGATAAGGATCTATACCAGGGAGGTGACAGTGTCAGAAAAGGGAATAATATCCATGATTTATAAAGGTGAAACTGACAGGCCTAGGAAACATATTCAATATGAGGGATGAGGAGGAAAATCAAAGACAACACTTGGGTTTTGAGCCCAGATCACTGGGAGGATGATGTTAAACCTCAGCAGTAAAGGGGAAGTCAAAAAGATGGAAAGGAGGTTAATATATCTATGGCACATCTTTCTTTGAGTTTGAGATGTCCAATGGGCAGCTAAAAGATGGCAGAGTAGAGATCAGCAGAAAGATTACAGGTTTGATAAGCTGATTTCAGAATCATCAGCACACTGATGATAATTGAAACCAAGGAGATGATGAGATCACCAAGTGAAGAGAAGATAGCCCAGGACAGAGCCCTATGGGACATGCATAGTTAGCACGCAGAACTGGGAAAGCAGATATCCTTGCTTTATTCCTTTATTTACTATGAAAGCTTCTAGTGTATCCCTACTGCATATGATGCTTAGCTTTGGTTTTAGATACTTTTATGACTTTTTAAAAGGTTCCTCTGTGCCCATATTTTGTAGGATTTTTTTTTTTTTAGCATAAATGAGTGTTGTACATTGTAAAAGGCTTTCTCTGCATCTACTGAGATAATGATTTCACTATGGACGCTTTTGTTCTTAATAATTAAATATGTTGAAATTTTCCTAATATTGAACTATCCTTGCATCCTTAGTATAAATTCAATGTGGTCATGATGAATTACTTCCTGTGAATCTCAGTAGTCTAAGTAACAAGATATTTTTAACATTTTAGAATTTATATGCATTAATGATTTTGCTCTAGAGTTGTCCTTCTGTGCTTTATCCTTCCTGGGATAGAAAGAATTTTTTTTAATTAATTAGTTTATTTATTTTTATTTTTCAACATTCACTTCCACAAAATTTTGAGTTCTAAATTTTCTTCCCTGCTCTTTTTGTGGTGGCAAAGTATTGGAAATTGAGGGGATGCCCATCAATTTGGGAATGGCTAAACAAGTTGTGGCATATGAATGTAATGGAATATTATTGTGCTACAAGAAAAGATGAGCTGGCAGATTTCAGAAAAACCCAGAAAGACTTCCGAACTGATGCCGAGTGAGGGGAGCAGAACCAGGAGAACATTGTACACAGTCACAGCCACATTGTACGATGACTAAATTCGATAGACTCGGTTCTTCTCAGCAATGCAAGGTTCTAGGACAACTCCCAAAATGCTCATGATGGAAAATGCTACCCACATCCACAGAAAGAACTGCAGTGTCTGAATGCAGATCAAAGCATACTATTTGCTCTCTCGCTTTTTTGTTTTGTTTCTTCTTTCTCAGGGTTCATTCCATTGGTTATAATTCTTCTTTACAACATGAATAATGTGAAAATGTTTAATATGAATATATATGTAGAGACTATATCAGATTGCATGCTGTCTTGGCAGGGAGGGGAGGAAAGAAGGGAGGGAGGGGGAAAAATTTAAAACTCAAAAGCTTCTGGAACTGAATATTGCAAACTAAAATAGATGAATGAATGAATGAATGAATAAAAAGGAAACAAAGGCCATTTCAAATAAAAAAAAGTCAATTAAAATGCTCTATTTTTCAATTTTTGAGAATAATTTGCATAGTATTGAAAGAATCTGATAGAATTCTGTAAATCCAACAGGACTACGGGCAAGTTTGGTGGGGTTTGCGGAGAAGAGTAGAAGGGAAAATTTCCTTTACAATTAATTCTATTTTTTTTTTCACTGAATGGATTATTTATGATCTTGATTTGGTCTTCTATCAATTTGGATATTTATACTTTTGAAAGCTGTCATTCCTATGGTATTCTGTTGATAGCTTATTATACACAGTACATTTTGAAAATTCACTTGTTAATTTCATCTTGATTTTTGTTTTTTCCTATTTTCTTGAATTGATTTTGCAGCCATCTTTTTAATCATATTGTCAAAATGCTTATCAATTTTATTAATTTTTTTCATTGAACCAGTTTTTAAGTTTTATTTATCATTTCTATATTTTTTGTCTCTCTTCTACTTTTTAAATCTCCTTTTTGTGTTTGCTTTTGGTTTGTTAATTTTTTAAAAATGTACATTCAGTTCATGAATCCTCTCTCTTTCCATTTAGTTAATGTACATTTGTGGAGATTTAATTTTCCCACTGACGACTGCTTTAGTTGTATTTTAGTAAATTTTAGCATGCTTTTTCATTAACAGTTTTTTCACCTAATTCTTAATTATTTTTATGATTTGTTCTTTGACCTACTCATTATATCCTAAGATTCCATTATTAAGTCCCCATTTGAATCTGTGCCTTTTGTTTGCACTTGAATAAGCCACATACATAAACACACACACAATGCAGGCACACCTGTGCACGTGTGTTTGTGTATGTGTATTTTTTTTTACTGTACTATGGTCTATAAAGGAAGCTTTTACTATTTCTCTCTCTTTTTTAAAAAAGTTATTTGCAAAATCCATGTGCCCTAATATATGGTCCTGCTTCAGTAAAGTTCCATTTGTATATGTATATTCTTTAGGAGTTCCATTTAGCAAATGTCCTAAGCTTTATAACTCTAGTTTCTCTAGGAATTTGTTCAATTCCATATTTCCTATTCTTTTTATTTGGCTGTTAAGTTTATAAAAAATTGAGGGGAAGACATTGACATCACTTGCCATTACTAGTTTATTGACTATGTCTATAGTAATTCTAGTTTTTCCTTTATGAATTTAGATGCTAAAGGATTTGGAGAATATACATTTAATACTGATGTTGGTTCTTTGTCTATGGTTTCTTTCAACACAATGTAGTTTCCTTGTTTTTCTCTTTGTAGGCTTTGGATATCCTTTTGGCTTTGTCCAATAACATGATGGCAACTCTTGCTTTTTGTCGATTGAATTAATGCTTAGTAAATTTTTTCCAGCATCTCAATTATATGTTTTGTACGTCTTTGTATTTTAGGTATGTTTCTTCTAAGGAAGAGATTGTGCAGTTTTGTTTTCTTATTCATTCTGTCATTTCTGTTTATTTTATTGGATCAAATCATTCATATTTGAAGGCAACTGGGCAATGTAGTGGCCAAAGTACTGGGTCTAGAGTTAAGAAGACCTGAGTTCAAATCAAGCCTAAGACACATAGTAGTTGTGAGACCTTGGACAAGTCACTTAATTTCTATTTACCTCAATTTTCCTCCAGTATAATAATGGGGGTAATTACAGCACATACCTTCCAAGGCTGCTGTGAGGATCAAATGGAATAATATTTCTAAAATAGCTTAGCACAGCACCTTAAAAAGTACCTGGGCACAAAGGAGGCCCTAAATAAATGCTATCCCTTTCTCTTCCCCATTCCTATTTAAAGTTGTAAGTTAGGTCTGTGTTCTCCTCTATTTAACTCTAAAACTGTTTTTGTTTCTCAAATAGAATTTCCACCTCACTCCCCATTTCCTCTGTTAACATAATACTATGCTTCTTCAGTTATTTTACCTTAAACTACTTAAAGGAAACTTTCCACTGGCTCTCTTTCCCTCACACTTAGGAATCTCTCTACATCTGTTACTCTGTTCCTTTCCTAGTCTGAGTTTTACTTCAATGATTAGTTCCTGCTTCTTTCTTTCTTTTATCTAGCTTACTAATTTTTCCTCTTTTTTCCTCAGTTAACCAGTTAAATAAAATTCTCTGTCCTCTCCTTCTCCTTTACTTCGGTTTTTTTTAAATTAGTTTTAAATTTTGTTTTTTTGTGCCTTTTTCTAAAAATGATTTGTTTCCCTCATTCTCTTCATTATTTGTCTTCCCTTTCTGTCTATTCTAGACTTTTATTCTTTGATTAATAAAGACTTATTTACTCCTTCTTTAGTCTATTAATCAGAGAATTAAAGCATTTAAGTACCTCTACTGTGCTGCCTCTTCTGAACAGTTTCCATGTTATTGTTACGTAGATCTTGTCCCTCGTCCCCTATACCCTTTTTAAAATACTTCTTAGTCATATTCAGGAGCTGGTATTTTCTTAAAGAAATAAGGAACAATTTAAATAGAGGAGTATTCAGTGTTCATGGCTAAGCCATGTGTGATGGGTGCAGCAAATAAATTGCTGACCATTGGAGTTGGGAAGACTTGAGTTCAAACATGGACTCAAATACTTGCAAACTGTGTGACACTGGCCAAGTCCCCCCTTGCTCCAAGTTTTGGTTTCCTAAATAACAATAGTACCTACCTCCCAAGATTAAGGATAAAATACCATTGTAAAGCAACCTGTAAATCTTAAAATGCCATATAAATTCTAGCTATTATTATAATTTAGAATAACTCTACCAAAAAGAAATTTACAGTTTTTGATTTAGCCCAATGAATAATCAAAGGGATACATTATAGAACATGAAAAAATGAGATTCGCTTGAAATAATAAAAGACCTAGACTATTAAAAGGGAAATAATGAAAAGAGGTAGGGATGAAGGAAAAATATAGTACTTCCAGACCTCAAATTACATTATAAAGCAGCAAGTAATAAAAACTATCTGGAACTGGTTAAAAAACAGAGAAAGGAATCAATTGACAGACTAGACAAGGGAGAAATTAGAAACCATGTAACTCAATAATCCAGTGTTCAATAAATCAGAAAAATATAAATTACTTCTGCTAAAACTCCCTATTTGACAAAAACTGCTGGGAAACTTGAAAAGCGGTTTGGCCAAAATTAGGCTTAGACTAACACTATTCAATTTATTCTGTAATACATTCAAAATGGATAGGACACCTAAATATTAAAGGTACTATTAAAAAATAGAAGAGAAACAAAACAAAACATATACCTTTCAAAGATTTGAGTAGAAGATATATTCCTGACCAAATAAGAGGTATAAGAAATTACAAAAGACAAAAAATAGATTTATCTTTGATCCATGAAACTGAAAAGTTTATGCAGATTATCAAAATTATCAAAAGATTATGCAGATAATGAAAATTAATGTACGTAAGAAGGGAAGTAGTTAAATGGGGAAAAAAAATCTTTCTATCAAATTTCTGATTAGGATTTAGTATCTAAGATATGTTATAAACAACTAAAAGCTCTATACATATATGTGTGTATACACACGCACACATATACACACACACATGTGTATGTATATACACATACATATCTGTGCATAGACATGCTTACATGTACATAACATTTGTTATAAATTATCATACAGTATATTAATACATTTATAATATATTTAATAGTTTTGTGTTTATGTAAATTATGTGTTAATATATTATATAATTGCATAAACTGTATACATCCAAATAAATTTTATATATATATATATATGTGTGTGTGTGTGTGTATGTATGTATGTATGTATGTATACACACACACACACACACACACACACACACACACACACACACACACACACATATATAAACCCAAACCCCCACTCCTGAATAGTCCAAGGATACAAACATACATTTCTAAAAAGAACTACAAACTATATGAAACTACATGAAAGGATGTTCCAAATCACTAACAAAAGAAATGCAAATCTAAACAACAATGAGGATTTGCCTCATACCTTGCTAACTGGCAGAGAGACAGAAGACAGAGATAATTTTAAGTTAAATAATATAACTGAGACAATCGCAGATCATTCAATAGTTAGCAAAATTAATTTTACTTTGAAAAAGCAGGAGAAAGATATTTATCAGTGATTGGCAATGAGGACCTCAAGTAGATCAGGTAAGTGAAGCTGCCTTGCCTGAAGTATCCCACATCTACCAGTCAAACATGTGAGAGCTCCTTGTGATTACTTTGTATTCAAGTATCCACAAAGTGATATCACTACTAGAGCCTTTAGTCAACTGAAACAATTAAGTCTTAAGGAGGGTTTTAATACTTTTTAGGGCAAAACTAACAACTTACATGAAAGAAGAGGTTAGGATACTGCTCCTACCACAGGTACCAATATTGAAAATTATTTAATCCCAAATTCTTCAGTTGCAAATGTAGAAACAATTTAGAGGAAATTAATGAGACTTCACCACGGTCACACAATTAGTTTGTGCCAGAACTAGAACTAGAAACCAAGTATTCAGATTTGATCTAGTACTCCTCTTCACAAGGGAGCCTTAGTGAAAGGAGGACAGGAGCCCACCACGGTGCCACAGAAATGAAGAAATATACATTTCTATACTTATTTTATTATTTTTACCTCTAGTAAAATAAATTTTTGATTAACTACACAAGTAACTCAAATACAAACTTCTTATTAAAGAAATGATCATACATTCCCAAAGTCATATGACCTGAAAATAAGTTAGGCCAGTAACAAAAGGACAAATGATAAGCAAATAGCATTCCCTCAGCTCCATCAGAAAGTACACAACGACAAGAAATCAAGAGGAAGGTCACCTCTTACGGACGATTTACAGGAAGACATACAAAAGATGAGAAGACATGGATGAAAACTTCTGGGTGACATGACCAACAAAAGATAGGAGGATTAGATGTTTTTCCAATTGCTACTAACTCTCAAAATCCTCCAAAGAGGAATTATATGTCAGAGGTAAGGCAATTACAATTGTCTCCACGGAGCAAGAAGCCTGACTCTAAACAACATAGAAAACCTTATCTTTTGAAAGTGAACTGTTCTAAAGAGCCCTATGAATAGAGAAATCACTAAATACTTCTCTCTAAACACTATTCCAACTCTATATACTACAAATGCAAAAGAAAAGCCACCATGGAAAAACTAGACTGTAGCCAGAGTGGCCTTTGTTTTCCTTGAGTGACTCAGCTTACCTCATTGAGCCTGCTGGTTGCTGCTGCTTCTCTTCCGGGAAGCAGAGAACTTCCTGTGTGATGAGTCATGGGGCTGGCTGAGGGGAGGTGTTAACTGCAGAGCCACGCCCTATTGGGTGTTAACCTGGTCTACGCTAGGGGGAGGGGCCAACTCAAGAACCAATCGGCCCTCGTCATTCAGGCGGCGCTTGATGATGTCAAAAACTCTATAAGAGGGGAGAGGACAGCTTGAAGAGCTCTCTTTCCTTTTCCGGTTGGAGCCAGAGACAACTACAGCTGAAGCTGAGCTGCCGGTAGCAGAGCTGACCCATGTGGAGTGAGGAGTGCTGAGCAAGGACTGGAGGCCAGTGGGTAATCTTCTTACCGCAGAGGGGAAGCATGTATACGATTTTGCCTTATACCATCTCGCTTCTCTGTGGCCTCCTGGTTACCCTTGTGAGGCGGACTTATTGGGCCTGGAAGCTTTTGATCAAAATATCAAAATGGGGACGCTAGTTTGTGGGCCTGTTACTGTGGAGTGTAAATACATGCTTTAGTTCTCCTGCCTAGAGAATTCCTTATATCCTGCGGTTCCCAACTTTTCAGGCACATATGAAATTCTCTTTGAAATCATAAATTCTGCCTTCCTAATATATTTGGCGATGAGGTGGATGGGATTGCAAGGTATAAGATCTCTATTCAGAAGCAGAAGAACTTCAGAGGAAGAGATGAATATCCAAGGGTGGGAGGATCCATTTTATTCCTCCCTAGCAAAGGAACTGGCTAAAAAAGCCGGACCCTGTGAAAACTGGGAACCAAGGCTACGGAGAGGAGATCCTAAGGATTTGGAAAGGTGTTTACAAGAGGCTGGGATTCAGTCAGGGACATCACTATCTAGGCACAGCTGGATAGTGTTATCAGCCTACCGGCCAGTATGTGAAAAATTGAGATTAAGTGAAAGAGATGGGGGCACTCCTACCCCACAGCAAGAACGGGAATCTCAGATAGCAGGAGAACAAACTGCTGCTCAAGAACCTACTGACTCAGATGAGAACTTTTCTATTAATGTGGCTAGGAGCAGCAGGAGGCCAAATAAGCCAAGAGTGCATCCCAACTCAGCCCAGACCAAGCCTGACTGCCTGCTTTGTCCTTGCCATGGTGGCAGGGGAAGCGAGTGGGGGGAAAATGAGACAATGTTAGGGGCTGAGACAGAAAACGCTACTAGGGTTCAGGACATCCCTCACACAGAGAATGGGAGATGGTTAAATACTCAGACAAGCATTCATCCCGTAGAAAGGAGGAGGACAGAAACTCGAGGTGGCAATTTAGTTACGAGGGAAATTCAGGAAGATTTCTCACCGCAAGCGGTCACAGATATTTTGAGTAGATTCAGCCAAAGAGTAGGAGAACCATTAATATCTTGGATGGTAAGGCTCAGTGATCAAGGGGCCGGTGGAATATTAGTAGATAAGAGGGACTGTATGAAATTCATAGGTATCAGCCATGATCCTCTAGTTCAACAAGCTTTTAGGGAACATCATCAGCAAGGAGATGATGCTAGCAGGACTACTCTGTTGGCATTAGCTGCTGCGGGATGCAGTAAGAGATATACTAATGATTCTATGTGGCCCACTGAGCACAGACCCTGGTATTCACTTAAAGATTGTATCATGAGACTAAATGAGGAGGTAATGAAGACTGCTATTATGACAGGAACTGCAGACAAATATTACAATGATCCCATAGGAATCCCTCATAGGAATTTAATAATTAGGACAGCTCCCCCTGCTTATAAACAACTAATTTTGAATCTGTTACTTGGGGAAGTAGGGAGCCATCTTACAGAGGTGATAAATAAGATTTTACAGTTACATGACTTAGGAGACTGGGGAAGGGATAGATCTCCTCGAGAGAGAAGGGTGAACAGCCAGCAAACTTGGCGCCAAAATGGAGTGACAAGAAAAGAAATGTTCACTGCTCTATTGAGAGCAGGGGTAGGTTTTGAAATGATAGATGGCATTCCAACCAATGAATTGTACAGGATGTACCGAGATAAAGGACTCGATAACAGGAGAGATAGGGAAATAAGAACTGCTCCTGCAAATGCTACAGACGTTGAACCTTCATACCCAAGTGAATCACATGCTAGGGAATACTAGGAAACAGGCCGAGCCCCAGCCCAAATTAAGGAAATACGCAAGCTAGATTGCAGACCTCACATTAACTTGACCATATATTGGAAAAATGGGTCAAGTACGGTAACTAGGGCATTAATAGACACTGGGACCGAGGCCACCCTTATCTATGGGAATCCAGACAAATTCAGCCATGGAACTCCTATTACCATCACAGGACTAGGAGGGACTGAAATATCAGCCAGACAAGTTAAATTGATGATGAAAATTGGACACTTGCCCAAGAAAGAATATAGTGTGGTTATTGTGCCTATTCCTGAATACATCATTGGAATAGACATTTTGAAGGGTATGACCTTAAATTTACCTGAAGGGAAATACCAATTTGCTGTGAGGAAAATAGGCATTAATGCAGTCTTAGTGGGGAAAATCAAGATGGATCCAATCACTTTGCCCGAACCTTCTGAAGTAATTACTTTGAGGCAATATCGTGTGCCAGGTGGGCAAGATGAAATTGCCAACACTATAAGAGAATGTGTTGAGGCAGGAGTGTTAGTCCCTACAACTACTCAATGGAACAACCCTGTCTGGCCAGTCCGAAAGTCAGATGGAACATGGAGGATGACAGTAGATTATAGACAGCTGAACAAAGTGACTCCTCCCTTGTATGCTGCTGTCCCAGACATGGTTACTTTAATAGAGAGAATACAAAAACGTGAAGGGACTTGGTATGCAGTTATTGATTTGGCCAATGCCTTCTTTACAATCCCAATAGACCCCAAGCAATGGAATCAGTTTGCTTTTACTTGGCAAGGCCGACAGTATACATTTACACGCCTGCCGCAAGGATATATTCATAGCCCAACTATTTGCCACAGGATTGTAGCTGAGCATTTGGATGAATTAAAGCTACCTGGTGTACAGCTTACACATTACATAGATGACATCATGATACAGGGAAAGAATATAAAAGAAGTGGGGGAGAGTTTAGCATTATTAATTGACCATATGAAAAGCAAAGGATGGGAAATCAACCCCGCAAAGGTTCAAGGGCCAGCTCAAACTGTAAAATTCTCGGGGATACAGTGGAATAGAGGACTGCGAGAAATTCTCCCACAAGCTCGACAAAAAATCCAGGATTTTCCCACCCCTACTAATAAGAAAGAGGCCCAAAAGTTCATAGGGCTATTTGGTTATTGGAGACACCACACCCCACATTTGGGACAGATTTTAAAACCCTTGTATAAAGTAACCAGACAGAAATATGAATTTAATTGGGGCCTTGAACAAAGTAGAGCTTTTGAGGAAGCAAAGGCTGCTATACAATTAGCTCTGGACTTATGGCCTATGCAAAATGGGCCAGTGGAGTTACAAGATGACTATGCAAATTGGAGTCTGTGGCAAAAACAACAGAGCTGAAGTGTACCTTTAAGCTTTTGGTCAAGGAAACTGCCCTCATCTGGAGCACAGTATACACCTTTCGAGAAGCAGCTGTTAGCTGCATATTGGGCTTTAGTAGAAACTAAGCAACTAACTCTGGGTCATGAACTGATAGTAAGGCCTGGAATTCCAATTATGACTTGAGTAATGAGTACCCCAGCTTCTCACAGAATTGGACATGCACAAGAGGCAAGCATAATCAAATGGAAGTGGTATATTCAGAATAGGTCCAGAGCAGGCAAAAGTGGAGTTTCTGCTTTACATGAATCTGTGGCGAACATTGGCACTGAGAGAAGTGAAAAACCTCTTGAATCTAAGCAACGGATGGTGCCATCCTTAGTGAAATGGAATAATGGTTATGATGGACTACATGTAGAACAGAAGAAACACACTTGGTTTACTGACGGGACAGCAAAATATTTAGGACAGAAGAGACAATGGAAAGCAGTAGCCTATAACCCCTGTACTAGGCAAACTCTGGAAAGTTCTGGGATGGGGGAAGTAGCCAATATGCTGAACTGATGGCAGTGCATCAGGCCATCAGAACAGAGAAGGGAGGACAGTGTCATATATTTACTGACTCATGGGCGGTAGCTAATGGATTAGCTACTTGGATGCCTATATGGAGGAATCAGAATTGGGAGATTCATGGCAAACAAGTTTGGGGTAAAGAGTTAAGGGAAAATATAAGGACATGTCTTTGGTTACAGATTTGTCAGTTTTTCATGTTGATGCTCACGCAACCCTGACCACACCAGAACGTGAGTACAATGCACACGCGGATCGACTAGCAAAGATTGCCACTGAATGTATTGTTCCTACTCCAACTCCAACTGATGACCCAGCCTTAGCAAGATGGGTCTACCAGGCCACCAGCCATTTAGGGGTCCAGGCCACCCACCGATGGGCACAGGATCAAGGTATCAGCATCTCTCATGTGTTGTTAAAACAAATAACAGAGGGGTGTTGTATATGTCAATTAGAAAAAGAACGAACTCTTCCTAGGATAGTAACTGGAGAAATAGCAAGGGGAAAAGTTCCAGCCCAAATTTGGCAGATAGATTATATTGGCCAACTACCCCAGGATAAAGGATGTAAATATGTATGTACGTGTGTTGACACCTATTCAGGTGTACTAGTGGCTTGTCCTCATAAGGATGCAACTCAGAAAAACACCTGTAAAACCCTAGATATTGTAAGTTTATACTATGGAACCCCAATGCAGATTCAAAGTGACAATGGGTCACATTTCAAGGGCAAAGAAGTGAAAAGATATTGTGTGTTGAATAATATAGAATGGATATATCATATTCCATATTACCCACAAGCACATGGGCTGATTGAAAGAATGAATGGATTGTTGAAAGAACAGCTGAGAAAATTAAGCTCTAATAATTCATATCGACATTGGAAGGATAATTTGTCTATTGCCTTACGTAATTTGAATAATAGGCCTTTAGGGGGGAGTACACCTCTAGCCAGAATGATGACCCCAAATTTGCAGATTAGAGAACAGCAAACACGTGAGATCCAAAATATTGAATTTTGGACTGTGAGGGAAAATGTCCCCCTACCATGTCCAGGAACACCTGGTTCGGCAGGATATGATTTACATTGTATAGAGAATTTTAGGTTGAATAGGAAAGACATAAGAAAAACCCCTACTGGAGTATGTATGAGAATCCCCAAGAATCATTTTGGACGGATATTACCTAAACCAGGATTAGCAGCTCAAGGAGTACACGTATTGGCTGGAGTGATAGATTCGAATCATCAAAAAGAAATTGTTGTGACACTCCAGAATTTGGGTGAAAAACCTGTACAATTTGGTAGGAATGATAGGATAGTTCAAGTGATTATTATCCCCTGTGAAAAAATACCCTTTGTGAAAACTGACGCTCCTCCCAAAAGAAGATTGGGAGACAAAAAAAAAACCATATGAACAATGAGACAGGAAAGAATTGGAAAGGGAAACACTAAATTGAACTGGAAGAATTAAACAAGATTTTTTTAAATGGCCATAAATGAGGAAAATTGATATTTGTAGTGGAATAGCACTATATTAATAATTAAGTGATACTCACAAGAGAAATCCCAAATCAAGAACTTTGATACAGAAAAAAAATGATAATAACAATATGCAGAAAGAATCTGTGTTGCTTTAAACCAATGTTTACACAGGAATGCAAATAATACACTAACTTTATTCCAAATGTTACCAAATTAGGGAAACAAGTTATTTAAATATGTCTTAATACTTGATATGCAAGTATATATCAACATTTACCACATGAATTACATTACACTATGAAATTATCTTTAATAACTATGGTGCTTACCCCCAAAGCTGGCAATCTCTGTGTGCAACTCACTGCAACTTTTAGTTTCCAGTCTGTTTCACCATCTAGCTGATCAGTTCTAATGAAACATGAACCTTAAAATTAAAGAAAAAAATTTACCACACTAGAGAACTCAAGTCTTATAGAAGATAAATTCCATGTGTACATACTTCTACTTAGAATTACAAAGTTAAAAAACATTAAAAACATTATGCATATGTAAATCACTTACATGGAAGGAAAAAATTGTCATTTTGTTTGAACATAAAGATTAAACAGTTAGCATGATATAAAAATTACACTGCTTTTTGGGTAAAATTTACTATCCATTTTGTTTATTCACTTTGATTTTTCAAAAAATATTAATTTACAAGAAAACTGCTATCTATTTTAGAAAGGTCATTGTTGAAAATGAGTTCATAGTGTTTACAATGGCAATATAAATGTATATTCACAAATAAAGAACACTATACTTATCCAACATTCACATTGCACATTCTTTGCTTAATTTTTCCAACAGAAACAACAGATTTACCACTGACTGCTTTATAAATACAGATTCTTTCAAGTTCAAAAATGCCATACCCTTTAAACTGCACAGTTACCACATTAACACTCTTAAATATTGAAATTCTTAAACAAGATATTAAGAAACCTACAAAAATTTAAAATGTATCCAAATAAATGCCCACATAGGAAAAGAAATTTGTATACTGACATTATATCTGAATCTAAACTTCCTATACCTGAAATTCTATCTCTTCTACGAAAATTTTCTTATTACCTATTCCAAATTAATCTAGAAAAGAAAAATATTCTCATTTTAAAAAATGAATTCCTTCAAAGTGTCCCTTTACCAAAATCTATAAAGAATAAGTAACCAGGGTGTTAAGCAACAAAATGTGAAATTATAACTAAATTTAAGTAATCCCAATATCTCAAAATATTATCACTACATGGCCAAATTTTTAAAAATCCTAACTTTTATTTTACATGAACAGTATGTATCAAAAACTGTACAAATATAGAAATGAACTCCCAAATCCTAAATTTTAGTCTTCCTCTAAATGTCAGTTGTTTCATTAGGAGCTAATAAAGTTGTCTGACAATCCCAGGGGTCGGGGACAGGGGGGGCAGGGAAGACAGCATTAGTTACTACAAAAGAAATATATTCATTGGCAAAGAGATTTTCTTTGTATAGTTTCAGACATCTAACAAAGACAATTTAGCAAAAGGGTGCTAATGAGATAATACAAAATAATAAGTTACAGAATTACAGGACACACATTGACAATGTGGCCAGAAAAAAATAGGTTGCTTAGGTGCTCAGGTCCAGAAGATTTTGGTATCACAAAGTATGAATGGACCCTGATATAAATAACATCCAACGATGATTCATTCATTAGTATCTTTACATTCAGCAGCTCAGTAGGTTAAGTGCTTAGAAAAACATGCAGAAGAGATAAGATCCTGACATACAACCGATCCAAAGGTAGCACTTTCACACACTACAATTCCCAAAACAAACTACTGTCTGCTCAGTAACTGTATTTCTAAACAATATAAACCAAATGTTATTTCTGAGCTTCTGAAAACTGTCATAATCGTATATGAAAACATAAAACTCTTAAAATCTCTGAAACAAAAATAAAATGTTACAAAATTTTTTTTTGTTTATACTCAAACATTTGATCTTTGAATCCTCAGAATAAAGAGAGAAATACCCTAAAAAATTTGATGAATAGTAAGTATCACACTAAAGTATATGTTTCAATCTCTGGCACAGATTAACAGGCTACGTTCAATCATACTTTTCTTATACAAGACATTTCATGGTTCTCTTTACCTTTCCTGTCAATGTTTGCTTTCATCCATCAATTTCATTTAGAATTATACTACAGATCAATGCAGTTCAAGACCAGTGTGGCTCTTGTGAATGGCTGACTGCACATATATTCATTTAATAGAGCTCACACTATGACATGTATTGGCCACCTGCATTTCCTCTCCACTACAGCAGTTAATTTCATCGATAACTTATCTCATAGCCTTTTCCCTTTTATCCAGAAAAAGAGACTGCTTTGTGCTAAGTCAGCATTAAATAGTAATCACTGCACCAAAACTGAAACAGTAAATACAACATTTCCCCTTATTTTGAAATAATTCTTTGTCAGTATTGAAATCATAATTTCAAATGTTCTGTGCAATATTAGTTTTTAAAAATGTATTATCAGGGCATAAGAATATAGGATTGATAAATAATAATTACAGATGGATACAAAATAAGTAAATAGGAAATTGTATAATTCACAACTGTTTACAAGAATGAACCACATTCATTAAGTATGAAAGCAGTATCCAGCAACTACCAAATAAGTAAAGTCTCTAAAATTGTAAATTAATTATGCAAAAAAAAATCCCACAGAAACAATGCTATAAATGAGATCTAGATTACCAGGGAAGCACACAAAACCCTATTTAATCCATAATGTAGGTGAAATACTCAAGCTATGAATTAACATAATAAATATTTTCAAATATCAATAAAAACACTAAAACTAAATAAAATAGATACATTAGCTATCTTAAAAGCTATTTTTTCTATCAGATGAGAATGACAACTTAGATATATGGAGATGGGTAGAAATTCTTACAAAAAGACCTATTAAGGGTATGTCTAGAGTATTAAAAATGTCACTGATTATTCATTACATCTAATTTCAATTCAAATTTTATAGCTTTCTTTTCCTTGATAGAAGTTTAACCCTAGTCATATTCCTATCAGTCATTAGAAGGATGATTTTTTTTTTTTGCATTGGTTGGGCAGGGGGAGGGGGAAGTTGTCTACAGAGATTCACTTATTTAATAAAATAAGTAAATAAAGACAGTGAAAAAAAACAATACCTTTCTGGAAGCCAATACAGAATCGGAAGAAAGAGAGAAAAGAGGAAGAAAAACCTTTAAGGGAGATTTCTGTTAAGGTATCATTGCTACAGCAGAATTAACAGAAAACTGCACTGTGACCAACGAAAAATTCAGAAAAAAAGACAAAAAAAAAAAAAATTTGCATGTCTTGCCAGGTAATGGGGGATAAAAAAAGGTGACAAGGAAAAATCTTGCATGAGACAATCCCCCACCCACACTGAAAACCAAATGGTGCACAGTGGCATAGATCAGCCAGTCATGAAGAACCCAGGATCAAGTCCTGCCTCCAACATTTACTAGCTGCAAAACTGCAGGAGCATGAGGTCACAACCTCTCTAATGTACTGCATTCTCACAATACGGGTGGTATCTACCTAAAAGAGTAGTTGTCAGAACCAATTCGTATATGTAAAGTACACTATAAACCTTAAAGCATTATGTAAATGTAACTTATTATCATCATTCCCAGACTAAAATCCCCTAGCTAAAGATGTTTTCTTCCTCCTAAATTTTCCTGAGCATTTTGTTTGGATTGCTCACAACACACCTTATATGACGCTGATTTGTATAAATACTGCTTTTTCATCTCTGTAACTCCGGATCATAGCATAGTGATTTATACATAGCAGTCAATTCAAGTCAACACTTATTAATTGCCTACCATCTATAAAGCACTATAATAAATGTTGAGAATACAAAGAAAAACCCCATATAGTCCCCAATGTCAAGGAGTTTACATTCTACTGGGGGAATATAATATGCATAGACAAGCACTAAGTAATTTCAGTAGGGAAAAAGCACTAAAAACAAAAGGTGGGGCGGGGCATAGCACATAAGGGAAACGCTTCATGAAGGCAGTGACACCTGGGTTGAACCATAAAGGAAGCCAGAGATTCAGGCATGGGGGACAAGTTGTCCACAAGCAGTGAGGCAAGAAGTGCTCTACTAAGGTGAAGGAACAAACAGCTCTAGCAGGGCAGTTTGGCTGGAATTTAGAGTGCATGAAAAGAAACCATTGCACTGCATGCTAGTCTTCTGGATAGCCCCCTTCTTCTCACAAGGCCCTTCTTGCCTCTATGGAGACAGACAACATTTCATCCTGCTTCTGCCACCTATCTCCTGATCTAGCCAGCATTCAGGGAAAGAAGATAAAATAACCACAAACTTCATCATCTCATTAGCTCTCTTCACTGATAATCTCCCAAGAAGTTTCAAGTACCCTAAGACAGGCTTGGAGAACCTGCAGACTTAAGGCCACGTGTGGCTTCCTAGGTCCTTAAGTGTAGCCTTTTGACTGAATCAAAATTTTATAGAATAAATCCTTTTATTTTTATTAATATACTTTTGTTCATCTTTGGTATTTTTATTTTATTTTTAAAATGAATATACTTAAAATAACAAAGAATAAAATAAGTTTCAACAAAATAATCCTCCCAGAGGGGGTGCAGCCAAGATGGCGGCTAGAAAGCAGGGACTAGCGTGAGCTCCGTACGGAGTCCCTCCAAAAACCTATAAAAAATGGCTCTGAACCAATTCTAGAACTGCAGAACCCACAAAACAGCAGAGGGAAGCAGGGCTCCAGCCCAGGACAGCCTGGATGGTCTCTGGGTGAGGTGTATCCCACATGGACCTGGGAGCTGGGAACGGAGTGGAGCAGAACCCAGCCTGAGCGGCGTGGACCAACCAGACCAGAAGCCGGGCGGAGGGGGCCGTAGCGCCCTGAATCAGTGAGCTGTGACAGTTACCAGGCTTCTCAACCCACAAACAACAAAGACTGTGGAGAAGGTTAGTGGGAAAAGCTGCAAGAGTGGAAAGAGTTCCTGGTTCGGCTACCAGCCCCAGGGGCAGCTACAGCTGCTGTGGCTTCTGGCCTCAGGCCCACCTGGTGGGAGGGATTAAGTGGGGGATCAGAGCAAGAGTGCACAGCCTGCTGAAGATCTAATCCCGGTCTGGGTTGCGGGTTCTTGGGGAAGGAGTAGGTTCTTGGGGAAGGAGTAGTGCGGGTGTGACAGAGCTGGCACCTCCCCCCCAAACGTGGAACATAGAACTCTGTAGTCTACAAGCAGTCATACCCCGCTGAAAAACTCAAGGGTCAAGTTAGTTGGTTGGGAATATGGCCAGGCAGCAAAAACAAACCCAGATTCAGTCTCAGACTTTGGATGCCTTCTTTGGTGACAAAGAAGACCAAAACATACAGCCTAAAGAAGACAACTAACTCATAGAGCCTACAACAAAAGCCTCCAAGAAAAACATGAACTGATCCCAGGCCATGGAAGAGCTCAAAAAGGATTTGGAAAAGCAAGTTAGAGAAGTAGAGGAAAAATTGGGAAGAGAAATGAGAAGGATGCAAGAAAACCATGAAAAACAAGTCAATGAGTTGCTAAAGGAGACCCAAAAAAATACTGAAAAATACACTGAAGAAAACAACACCTTAAAAAATAGATTAACTCAAATGGCAAAAGAGCTCCAAAAAGCCAATGAGGAGAAGAATGCCTTGAAAGGCAGAATTAGCCAAATGGAAAAGGAGGTCCAAAAGACCACTGAAGAAAATACTACCTTAAAAATTAGGTTGGAGCAAGTGGAAGCTAGTGACTTTATGAGAAATCAAGGTATTATAAAACAGAACCAAAGGAATGAAAAAATGGAAGACAATGTGAAATATCTCCTTGGAAAAACCGCTGACCTGGAAAACAGATCCAGGAGAGATAATTTAAAAATTATTGGACTACCTGAAAGCCATGATCAAAAAAAGAGCCTAGATATCATCTTTCAAGAAATTATCAAGGAGAACTACCCTGATATTCAAGAGCCACAGGGCAAAATAGAAATTGAAAGAATCCATCAATCGCCTCCTCAAATAGATCCCAAAAAGAAATCTCCTAGGAATATTGTCGCCAAATTCCAGAGTTCCCAGATCAAGGAGAAAATACTGCAAGCAGCCAGAAAGAAACAATTTGAGTATTGTAGAAACACAATCAGAATAACCCAAGATCTGGCAGCTTCTACATTAAGAGATCGAAGGGCTTGGAATGCGATATTCCAGAGGTCAATGGAGCTAGGATTAAAACCTAGAATCACCTACCCAGCAAAACTGAGTATCATGCTCCAAGGCCAAATATGGACTTTCAATAAAATAGAGGACGTTCAAGCTTTCTCAGTGAAAAGACCAGAACTGAATAGAAAATTTGACTTTCAAACACAAGAATCAAGAGAAGCATGAAAAGGTAATCAAGAAACAGAAATTGCAAGGGACTTACAAAAGTTGAACTGTTTTGTTTACATTCCTACATGGAAAGATGACATGTATGATTCATGAGACCTCAGTATTAGGGTACCTGAAGGGAATGTGCATATATATATATGTGTATATATATATATATATATACACACACATACACACACATACATATATATGTTTATGTATATATATAAGTGAATGTGTATGTATGTATATATCTGTGTGTGTATATGTATATGTGTGCATGCATATATATATATATATATACATATATATATATATATATATATATATATATATATATATATATATATATATATATATATATATATAACACAGAGAGAGAGCAGACACAGGGTGAGTTGAAGATGAAGGGAAGATATCTAAAAGAAATAAAATTAAATTAAGGGATGAGAGAGCAACATACTGAGAGAGGGAGATAGGGAGTGATAAAATGGGGTGGATTATCTGGCATAAAGGTGGCAAGAGGAAGCAGTTCTGTGGGAGGAGGGGAGAGGGCAGGGCAGGGGGGAATGAGTGAACTTTGCTCTCATGGGGGGGGGCGGGGGGTGGAGGTAATCCAAAACAAACACTTTGGAAAGGGGACAGGGTCAAGGGAGAAAATTCAATAAAGTGAGATGGGTTGGGAAGGAGCAAAATATAGTTAGTCTTTCAGAACATGAGTATTGTGGAAGGGTTATACATAATGATACACATATGGCCTATGTTGAATTGCTTGACTTCTTAGGGAGGGTGGGTGAGAAGGGAAGAGGGGAGAGAATTTGGAACTCAAAGTTTTAAAAACAGATGTTCAAAAACAAAAAAAAAAAAGTTTTTTGCATGCAACTAGAAAATAAGATATGCAGGCAATGGGGCATAGAAATTAATCTTGCCCTACAAGAAAGGAAGGGAAAAGGGGATGAGAGGGGAGGGGGGTGATAGAGGGGAGGGCTGACTGGGGAACAGGGCAACCAGAATATATGCCATATTGGAGTGGGGGGGAGGGTAGAAATGGGGAGAAAATTTGTCATTCAAACTCTTGTGAAAATCAATGCTGAAAACTAAATATGTTAAATAAATAAATTTAAATTAAAAAAAAATAATCCTCCCAGACTGACTGGCACAATTAGAATATTAGTAAGCCATAAGGGCTAAATTGACAGCTGCTACAGTCATTATTTTGTTGTAACTTTCCCTACCTGACTGGCATGACTACTGCACAAGACTGGTTGGCAAGAGTTATGGGGGTCAAGTACGCTGTTATCAGCTTTTCACAACAGTGTTTCTGTTTGAGGTGGAATTTGTGAATAGTTGCACAGCTCAATAGTATTTTTAAATTCTGTCTGCTTAACAGCTCATCACGTCAAAGAAGACCAAGAGAATGATGAAGGAAGAAAACAGATTTTTTTTTTTAATGAGGATTGGGAATTGCAATATTATCTTGTTTCTGCTAAAGAGAAGATAATTTGTTTGCTTTGTGATACTGCAATATCAACATTAAAGAAATTCAATGCTCATCAGCATTATAACCCTCATAAGGACCACAAATATTTTAAATTACAGGGAGAGGCACGAAAGGCAGTACTGCAGAAATTAAAAGATCAAAAGCAAAAGCAAAGACAATTCTTTCAAGCAGCAGCAAGATCTGGAAATAATGCCACTGAAACAATATATAAAGTAGCTTATGTACTCGGGGAAAAAGGGAAGTCATTCAGTGATGTAGAAATTGTGAAAAAATGCATTGTTGAAGTTGTAGAATGCTTAGACCCCAATAACGTTTCAAAGTACAAATAAGTACCTCTCTCATGGAGAACCATAATTGATCAGCCCATGAAATAGCCTTCAACTTAACAGAACAACTTCATGCAATATTTAAAAATTAAAATATATATTATTCAATTGCTTTGGATGAATCAGCTCCATGACATGCACCTGACTTGGTACAGTCGGATCATAACAGAAGATTTTCTTTGCTACAAAGAGTTACTTGCTTTGGTCACTCAAGAGAGGAAACACAGGGAATAGATATCCTCAACAATTTTCAAGGTAAGTGTCGTGAAGTTGGACTGAATTTGCAAATGCAACACATCATCAGTTTTGTAATATGCTAAAGTTGAACGATGACATATTCAATGTGGATTTGCCATTATCCTTCTAAAATGTGTTGGCTGTCACAGGGACAGGTGTCAGCCAAAATTTTATCTCTGCGAGAACAGATAAATTTTATGAAGAAAAGAATCAGCAATGTGAATTATTGTAAGATTTCTATAGGAAGGCTGCATTTCTGTGTGATATCATGTTAAATCAAAACAACTTGAATATTTCTTTGCAAGGTAAAACTAAGTTTATATATGACATGTGGAAAAAAATCCAAGCATTTTGAAAAAATCTTTTCTCAAAACACTTCTTCAAAAGGAAATTTCAGATGAACATTTTCCCCAGTTACCAAAGATCATTGATAAGCAGGATGATATCTGCGAATCTTTGGAAGAATGCGCAGCTATTATAGATATATTAATTGGAGAATACAGTGAAAGGTTCACTGACTTTGAAAATCATGACATCACACTCAAATTAACATTTCAGCCTCACCTATCACCAAGGCACCTAAAGAACTACGAATGAAATTGATTAAGCTCTAAGTAGCTGACATTTTTAATGTCATTGTCTGATGCTAAGAAAGATCCAATTGAAATATGTAAAAATGCAATGGAATACCCATGCCTTCAGCAACATGCCCAAGAATGCTTTCTTGCTTTTCAACCACTTATTGCTGCAAATCTACATTCTCCTATCTAACCCAAATCAAGATGCCCTTAAGGTCACAAATGACTTATATCCATCTAGAGGATCAACTGAAACTGGGGACCTCCATGCTGCAAACAAATATTCAAATGCCTTCCAGCAAAAAGCAGACACAACAACATTATTAATGGGTTAGTTAACTTTAAAATTAAATTTAAAATTAACAGTTTTTGTTTTCTGAAATTATTAAGTACATAGCAGTTAGATTTTCACAATAATGTACTTTTTAAGTATATTTAATTGAAGTTTCTTGAATGTGGCCTTATTTGAATACAGCTAAATAATAACACGGCCTTCCAACATAAAAAGGTTCCCTACCCCTGCCCTAAGAAGATTCTATTCAGAGGGAAAACATCTAGTGACGCTGATAGCCACATGAAGTCATTCTCCCATAAATACAGAACTCCCATCAAGTTGTATCGTACTCATCCCAATGATTCTGAATCTCTGGCTATCATTATTTAAAACCCATCTGCCATATCCCCACTGCTTGCTTTCCCCTTTAAACCAATCATTCTAATGCCTTGAGGTCCACTGGGTTCTAGGATAATCTTCTTCTTTCTTCACTAACTTCAGTGCCTGGCTCACAATCTTTCCTCCCCAACTCTTACCCCTATATAAGGGAACTTCAACTTACAAAATGATATTCACTCAAACATCATTACCTTCCAGGTCCTCAACTTACTCATTTTCCATGACTTACATGTCCACCCCACCTCAGCTACTCACAGACAGAGCCATACCGTTGATCTAGCCATCACTGAAAAATACGAACTGTCCAAGTTCAAGAACTCTGAAATTCCCTTTTCTTGTAGCCAATAACATTGGATAAGCGCTCTAGGGTTTGCAAAGTGATCTTTACAAATGTTATCTCTTTTTTCCTCACAACAACCCTGGGAGTTAAGTGCTACTATTATCCCCATTTTACAGATGAGGAGACTGAGGAAGACAGAGGTTGAGTGATTTACCCAGGCTAAATGTCTGAGGCTTCATTTGAACTCAGGTCTTCCTGATTTCAGGTCCAGCACTCTATCTATTGCACCATTTAGCTACTACCTCTAATCACAATCTCTTGTCACTTCACCTTTCCTGCCTTGTAACTCCTAACCATATTATTCATATTCACTATACTTGCCAGGTCCTTGAAGTGTTAGTTCTTTCCCAGGGCATCACTCCTACAATGGCTACATAGTCCCCCTCTTTTCTCATCTTGACCTCTTGGGTAACCACTTCAACTATATTGTTCTCTCCTGTCCCTTGCCTCACTTTTACTGTATTGATCACTTTGGCCTGTCAAGACTCAGGATTACTCCCACCATCCAGTGCCTTCACTCCAAGTCATAACCTGGGTTTACAGAAATTAACTGGCCTTCCCTAGAGAAAGACAAGTCTCCCTGATTCACCATTTCATTCACCAAAGCCATTTTTTCCAAACCTTTTTCTCCTTCCTCAAATTTCATATAGCTCTTTGCTTGACCAAGAATTTGGCCTAATACTTCAATGAAAAAATCAAGTCAGTCTGCCAATTCATCCTTTCTCATCTCACATTACTCCTCTATCTTCCACTAGCATTTCCTCCTGCTCCTATTTCACATGAAGGGGTGATGCTTCGCCTAGCAAGGGCTAAACTCTATATGCATAAATGATCCCTTCCCATCTTGTCTCCAAAGCAGATCACTCCTTCTATCATAAGTACCCTCTCATTTATCTTCAAACTCTCCTAGTCTGCTGTCTGCATCTATAAACAAGTCCATTTCTCTTTCATTCTTAGAAAAAAAAATCATAATAATCCTTACCTGATTCATCCATTGCAATAGTTAGTGTACCATGCCTCTTCCTTTTATGGCTGAGTTCCTTGAGAAGGCCATCCACAATCAATGCCTCCACTTCCTTTCCTCTCAATCTCTTCTTAACACTCAATAGTCGAGGTTCTGAACTCATCATTAAACTGAAACCTCTTACTCCAAAGTTATCAAAGATTTTTGTATCTAATGGCCTTGATCTCTCTGCAGCCTTTGACATACATGATTATCCTCTTTTCCTCAACGTTCTCTTCTCTCTAGGTTTCTGTGACACTGCACTATCCTGATTGTCCTCTTAACTGTTTGACTAGGGATTCAATTATCATCTCTATACTGGTGTGACAGAACTAGCATTTTCTTGACTCAAGAGTCCCTACTTTCCTGACTTGCCTAATTCTTCCCTCCACACAACCCAACTGGCCTAAGCTTCCCTGACAGATTTCTGGTAGTGGGGCATAAAAAAAATCCCAGCCACCCATAGTCAGGCCTCTCTGACTTATTTGCCTAAGACCACACAAATTGCCATACCCTGATGATGTGCTGACAGGCTGTGTTTCCAAATGGAATCAAAGATGATCAGGTTCAGAGAAGCTAAATGTCACTGTATTCTTTTGAACAAAGCAAACTTCCTCTGTACGATAACTCACGAATGCCTCATGTCCTAACATTTAACCTGAACTAAGACAGCTCTTGAGTGAGAGCCACAACTACAAGCACTGGTGATACTCAAATTTATCCAGCCTTAACCTCTTTGTTCACCTCCAATCTTACATCTCAAACTGCCTTATGGACACTTCACACTGTATACCCAGTAGACATCCTAACCTAAATATGTCCAAAACTGAACTGTATCTTTCCTTCGTAAAGCTTCACCTTTTCTTAACTTCTCTATTACTGATGAGGTCACCTCCATCTTCCCAGGTATCATCAACTCCTCTCTCAACTCCCATATCCAAAATGTTAACAAATTCTGTTAATTTTACCTTCATAACAACTCTCACATGCCTACTTTTCTCCTTTGACACTGCCACCACCCTGAGGCAGGCCCTTACCACCTCATAATTGGACTGTTGCAAGACTCATAACTGGTCTCCTTGCCTGCAGTCTCTCTTCTCTACAATCCATCCTCCATTCATCTGTCAGTCACTCACCTTCCTAAAGCACAGATCTGATTGTATTACCACTCCAGTCAATAAACTCTAGTGGCTCTGTTACCTTCAGGATGAAATATAAAATCCTGTTAGGCAATAAAAGCCCTTTATAAACAGGCTCCCTCCAATCTTTCAAATTTTCTTGATACTTTCCTTCTCTAGAAGTATTTCGAGATCCAGTGACACTGGCCTCTTGGCTATTCCTTATAAAGGATACGGCAGCTTCTGGTTCTGGGTATTTCCCTGTCCCTTATGTCTGGACTTATCTCAACCTGTTGGCTCCATCTTCTGGCTTCCTTCAAGTCCTAGCTAAAATCCTATTCTCTTCATTTAATGCTAGTGCCTTCTCTCTGTTGGTTAACTCCAATTTATCCTGTAACTAACTTGCCTGAATATAGCTGTTTACACGCTGTCTCTCCTATTAGGCTGGGAGAGCTTTGGGAACAGACTGTTTTTTGGCTTTCTTTATAATTATTATTGAGTTTTAAAAATTAATAAATAATTCATTTTCTCTGCAGGTGTTTATGTTAAAATTATGGTCTCTATTTCTCAATTTGACATTGCTGGAGACAATTTAAAACTGTAATTCCTCATGAGAAATCTCTTTACTTTCTTCTATTATCAAAAATTATCCCATTAGTCTATACTTTGACAATCAGCCTTTCAAATCTTTAAAGCACTTCTAATCATGAGAAATACTACAGGCTGTCTTTAAAATCTATAGATTGGATCTATATGCTTAAACTCTTAGCAATAAAGCATTACAAACTGAAAACTACAGTAGAAAAATGAGTCTATGATGGACAAACGTTGCTCTGGTAATGAAATAAGGCTATTTTGCTTCCTTATAAATAACCATCAACTTGATACTAAGAACTACACTCAGTTAACAAAATATGTGTGAACTAGTTCATCCAGAGTTCATATAAAAAGAATTTGTAACATCATCTGAAGTCACTGTTCTGCACATAATTCAAATATAATCCATAACAAAAAGACTTAAAATATAGAGAATGATTTACCTTTAAAAAAAGATGCATCTCAGTTTATCTAAAGGTTAATGTAGACCAAGGGTCCTCAACGTTTTTTATGTCATGGACCCTTCTGACAACCTGGTGAAGGCTATGGATAACTCAGAATGACGTTTTCAAATGCATGAAATAAAATACATAGGATTACAAAGGAATGCAATTATGTTATCAAAATATTAAACAAAGAAGTTCACAGGTTAAAAGCAGTACAATTGTAGGCTAAATTTTTTTTAATTTATTTTTTATTTTTAGTTTACAACACTCAATTCCACAAGTTTTTGAGTTCCAAATTTTCTCCCCCTCCCTCTCCTCTGCTGTCCGCCTCCCCCTCCAAGATGGCATGTAATCCAAAATAGGTTCTACATATATCTTCATATTAAATTTATTCAATAGGCAACTTGTAAAGAAGAATTATAAGCAATGGAATGAACCATGGGAAAGAAGAATAAAAACCAAAAAAGGGAAAAAAAGAAAGCAAATAGTTTGCCTCAATCTGCATTCAGACTCCATAATTCTTTCTCTGGATGCTGAAAGTTTTCTCATCATGAGTCTTTTGGAGTTGTCTTAGAACCTTGTATTGCTGAGAAGAGCCAAGTCTATCAAAGTTGGTCATCACAGATACCGTGTGTCCGTAATCATGTATAATGTTCTCCTGGGTCTTCCCCCCCAACACAGGATCAGATTATGTAAGTCTTTCCAGGTTATTATGAAGTCTATCTGCTCGTCATTTCTTATAGCACAATAGTATTAAATTACATTCATATACCATGACTTGTTCAGCCATTCCCCAATTGATGGGCATCCCCTTGATTAACAATCCTTTGCCACCACAGAAAGAGCTGCTATAAATATTTTTGCATATACAGGTCCTTTTCCCATTTGTGTGATCTTTTTGGGATACAGTCCTAGAAGAGGTTTTGCTGAGTCAAAGGGTATGCACATTAAAAAAAAATTTTAAACAAAAGACAGGGATTAGACCTGTGATTTTCCTGGAATAGGGAAATTCAGGAAGAGGAAACTCCTTCTACAAATGTAAGTCAGCACCTTTTCTGCAGCTTAGAATATTAAAGAGTTGCCTAGGGCACTAAGAGGTTGAAGTGACTTGCCCAGGGTAATATAGCAGAGGCAGGACTTGAATCCAGGTATTCCTGGCTCCATGTAATCCTCTCTAGGCACAATGCCCTGCTGCCTCTCACATTTAAACATATTTTTTTCATGTCAGTGCCTGATAAAGGTGTTTTAAAAACAGATTTTCTTTAATATTACTTTTCCTTTGCAATGATGCCAGCATACAGGTGTATTCGTGAAATTAAAAATTGAAAAAACTGCTGATAAATTATTTATACGACTAAATAGAAATTAAATATGCTATTTATTTTTCCAAAACTATGACTAAAATTTTTAAATTAAATATATAACACATCCACCTCCATATAAAATTGCTTACTGCACATTAAATAACTTTAGAGCATTCAGATACTTAGAAAAAACATAATTTAACATAATTGTAGTTGTCATGAAACAGCGAAGACTTGAATAAAAACAAGGTGTAAATTTTCCTAAAAATATTATGCAACTTGATCAAAGCAAACTTATGTCCAACTTGTCATTAAAGAGTTGCAGGCAATAATTTATTTTGTAAAAGCAAACATTAGCTACACCTAATGCCTGTTAAGCCTCAGCAAAGCTGAATTATTAAATCTGTCTGCCTATATCCTATTACAGGCTACTTATGAATACTTGATTTTATTTGTATAATTGACAAGAGTTGTCAGGAAAGGATGGGTTTAATGGCAATCAAATTAAGATCAACTGGTATATGTGTCACATAGAAGAGTCTGTGTCAAGTGCTGATAAATTAATTGATGAGTCATCGTGAAACCGAGCATGAGTCTGTCATAAACTTATAAATTACTGTGTAATATTAGCAGCTTGCCTACTGTGGCCCGCAAGTCCAACAGCTCTAAAAGAGATGGAATTCAAGACTACAACCAACAAAAGAAAAATAGACATTGACTTCGCATATGTAATACCAGATCATTTATCATCAACTTAATTTTTAAATCATTTATATGACTTAATGACTGTGTGCATGAAAATTTTAAGCTGATGACAAGATGAACAGTAATACAGAGAAGACATATCTGGCTACAGAATTTCATTGACCACTCTGTAAGGTAAAGTTGAATTTTAATAGCCAGTGGAGGAAAAAACTACAATATATCTCAAACATTTAAACTATAATGTTATTTCTTCCGACACAACTGAAAAAACACATTGACATTTATAAGAGATTGATGGAAATTAGCTTTAAAGCATTAATTTCTCTTAATACTGCTTAAAGAACTGTGTGTTCCCGAGATATATGATCTGAATTAAGAGACTGATGAAGCAATTGATTAACTGGAATTTAAGCCATCACTCACTAGCTCCATCAAGAGATTCGTTTACATTCTAAACAATCAGCTGACAGTCTAATAGGATACCATGTATTAATATACAGTCAATATGATACCACTGCACTCATCACAATTCTGTACTAAAAAGCATACAGTTGTTTTTAACCAAACTTCATCAAACTGCATATATTTAGGCCATTAAATTGAAATGACATTCAATTAAACTGACAGAACTTTTTAGTAATACTTATTCTATTAAATTTTTTTCTACTAAATATGGTAGATTACAGAATTCTGTGTGTAGTGAATATGTGAAGAATCAAAAGATATACTAATAGCACTGGTAAGTTAAGCAGAAAAATTCTAATTTTTTATTTTATCAAGCAGAGAGTATATAAAAGTTGTAGGTCACTATTTTAAGGGGAAAAAATCTAAGAAATTTAATTTCTCAAGTTAGTATTCACATTCTATCTTTCAAATTTGAAACCTGAAAATTCCTTGATCCATAATAAAAAGAAAAAATATCTACTGAATATCAATTTTATTTCTTAAGATTATTACAGTAGATTGATTTTTAATTTCTATTTAACCAGTTTCAAATAAGTTGACAAAAAAGGAAATTGGGAAGGTTAGGGTTATGAATGAGACAGCAATGCAAAACACCAGGACAAAAAATTCTGCCTTCAATAAATGTTAGGGAATACGTGGTAAACAACAATCAAAATTAAATAAAAGGGTAAAAATACTTTCCTTGTATTTTGATATTAAAATAGTTCATGCTATTGAAGTTAAAAAGAAAATAAAGATTTCCCATTCATATAAAGTTATGAATAACGATGCTCTGTTGTATACTTTGGGCTCTGCAAACCAGTTGAACATGGTAAAATCTCAAGTGCAGTGAGCTGGAAAGGAAAGGAGTTGGGCTCAAGTAGAGATTCTTCCCCCAACTAGATGAGTGAGTTCATACGTCATAGTCACTTCAACCCTTTGAACCTCAGCGTCCTCTTCTACAAAATGATGGGGACTGAATTCTAAAAGTCTCTATTAGTTCTATTATTTACTTAGTTGTACAGCTTATGATTTCTCTCTTCTCCTAGGCATATTACTAATTAATAATTTTTAATTCAAAGGTAATTAAATTCTTCAGTATATTTTACTTTGTCTCTAGAACATTTAATAGCATTCCTTCTTGATCTTCAAATATTAGTCAACATCTATTATAGATGATATGCCAAGGGTCCAAGGAATACCTGTTTTGAGGAATATCTATTTTGAAGAAGTGGAAAGCAAAATTGTACACAAGGATAAAAAGTCCTGAAAAAGTAAGACAAGCAAATTTTTAAAAGAAACATTATTATTCACATTGTTTCTAATTAACTTAGTCACCAAATCCATATGAATTATTGTTTTGTTACACAAAGCCCCAGATAAATAGTTTCCCTTTTAAAGTTCTAGGAAATAGCAATAGCAATTAAGTTATGCTAACTAACAAAGCAGGTAGTAAATGTAAAATTCTCTGCAAAACATTTAAAATCAAATGCTGAATATAACCCTATTTTGAATACTTCTTTAAAAATGAAGAATACATTTGGAATGAAAATGAATTCATCTTTTATGTAAATAAAATTTAAAGAAGGACTTTTTAGCTTAAAGTATAAAACTATATACACAAACAATATATTAAATAATAAAAGTCCTCAACCAATCCTATATTTGTCATGAACTCAAAGTCATTCATCATCCTGGTTACCCTCTTTTGGTACCCTCTTGCTTATCTATGGAGTTCTTGAATGATAGTGCCCAGAAATGAAAAAATACTCCATGTAAGGTAAAGTACAGTGGGACCGTCACCTTTCTATTTCTAGAAGGTATGCCCCTTTTAAAGCAGCCTTTATTCAATTCATTGGACCCAATTTATAATCAAAAACTTTGCTAAGATATAAATTATATCCACAGTACTCCTTTCACCTACTAATTTATTAATCTTGTCCAAAAAAAAGGACATGAATCTGGGAAATAGGAGAGAATCTTAAAGAGTCTCTAACGTGAGGGCTGTAGAGTTTCAAAGAGAAAGACAAATGATACTTGAGGAAGAAGTTGTATTAAACAGTAGCAAGAATTATATCACAAAGAGAGGGTAGGTGTTTGTTAAAATAAACCAGGAGGCAGGGTCCAGATAAATGTTTGAAGGAAAAATGGCAACAGCTTGTATATAGGGATATAAGAAATAGTGAGGAATTGAGATTGTAAGCCTAAGCGGCTGGAAGGATGGTGGCACCCTCAACAGTAATAGGAAAGTTAAAAAGAAAGGAAAGTTTAAGGGAAGGGATAATGGTTCAATTCTGGACATGATGATGATTTTAAGATCTCTATGGGACATCCAACTGTTGGTATTCTAGAGACAGCAGTTTCAGTTGAATGGTAAAGTTGAAAAACAGACTGTAGAAAGTTTAGAAAAGAGTGAGAGGAGAAGTGAAGGAACCTATTACACATAGCCTTCTCAATTAATTTAGCTGCAAAAGGGAGGAAAGATTTGGGACAACAACTATTGGGAATAGATGGTTCAACTGATGTTTTTATGAGAATGGGGGAGCCTTGGGCATGTACATAGGAAGTAGAAAAGTAAGCAGTTAAAAGAGGGAAAACAAGGATGATAGAGGGGATGATATATTAAATGAGGCAAGATGGAATGAGATCATTTGTGCATACAGGGGTTACCTTTGGAAAGGAGAAGGGACACCTCTTCTTGTGAGATGGGAAGAAGGGAGAAATAATAGCCAAAGCCATATGACTATTGTCAGATGACGAGGGAACAACAGGGAGATCTTGATGTGCAACCTCAATTTTTTCTTATGACCTGAGGTTCTCAGCTGAGAAGCATGGAGATAGGGAGGTCCATTGGAGATTTGAGTTTCAAAAAAAAATATGAATGTTCTCACTTCGCTATTTCAGAACCCTTACTGTCCTTCAAGATCCAGATCAGACATCATTTATATACTTTCTTTAAATAATTTGCTACTTTACTGTTTATACACATGAAATCCTCTCAGAAGAACTTAAGTGCTTTGAAATCAGGAGCTGTTTAATTTTTAATCCATAATGCCTATGACAGTGCTATTCACATAGCAGGTAAAAGATATGTTTGCTGAATTACTGAAGAGAATAGCTTAAAATTTTAGAAAGCATTTACCTAAAAACTGCACAGAGAAGCAGATGGAATACTCACTATAATCCTCATTTTAGAAATAAGGAACTCTTAAGACAAATGACCAAAATAAAAAAACTCAAGTCCTCTATTAATAAAGAATTTTCACATAAACAATTTTTTCTGGAATTGTGATGGCTAAAATTCTCACACAAATTTTAAAATGAATAGTGATGTTACTTCTGTAGTATACATGAATATGCATGTTATATTATCATCCAGTTGATGTTATTGCTTCAAGTAATGGCTGTATCACAGGAAAACACTAGTATTTAGGGACATAAAGTACATGCTAAACACATGTGGTATGAGTTAAATCAAATTTTAAAACTTAAATGACAAGTGAGGTGTGTGAACTGATTAAAAGGAATTTAAACAGATCACTGTCAATCTCTCATGCCCGAAAGATAAGAGCTTAACTGATCATAATGTAAGAAATTTCGCTATAGTAATTTGTCATTTTCTATAGCAATATATTTCCATATCCTTTCAGCTTCAAGGCAGGTGGCCTATATAACACATAGTTCTTAAACGTAAACGAAAATTACAGAATATGTGAAAAAGACAGCGGCTGATGTCCTATTATTTTGTAGGGTCAAGTTTTACATAAAGAAATGATTTAACAAATAAATATTCTTTTCTCTTTCAAGTAAGTTAGTGATATAAAAGAAAACACTAAATTTTATCAAATCAGAGCAATTACTCAATCTTCACTTCAATATTGGCTATATTTTTCTCTATACTACACAATTTTTATCTTTTTTTCTTAACTAGTCAACAAATCAATAAGCATTTTTAAGTGCCTACTACGTGCACCACGTAAAACATTGTAGAAATAAAGAATGCCAGAGACAGTCCATACCCATGAGGAACTCATATACTTTTGCCTGAGTAATTTAAAATGTCACAGTACAAGAAAGAAGATAAATTGAAGAATCTAAATTCTGCCTAGCAAAAGAGAGAGTTCAGTTAAGTTTTGCAATATAAATTTGTGTAAGAATAAGATTCATTAACCCAATTAATAAATGGTTAAAGGATATCAACAAGCAGTTTTCTAAGGAAGAAATCCAACCTATCAATAGCTATATGAAAAAATGCTCAAAGTCAATAATTAGAGAAATGTAAATTAAAGTAACTCTGAGGGTCCATTATATACCCATCAGATGAACAAAGTTGACAAAAATGGAAAATGACAATGGAAGGGATGCAGAAAAACAGGCACATCAATATAACTCTGGTAGGGCTATGATTTCATTTAGACATTCTAGGAAGGCAATCTGGAACCAGCCAAAAAACTGTACATATCTTTTGACCCAGAGATACTAATACTAGATCTACACCAAAAAGAGATTCTATAAAAAAGAAAAGATTCCATACATACAAAAATATTTATCACAGGGTTTTTTTTAATTGTCAAAGAACTGGAAACTAAGGGAGTCCCCATTAGCTAGGGAATGGCTAAGCGAATTATGATAATATGAATGTAATACTATTGTTCCACAAGAAATAAAAGTTTCAAAGAAACCTAGGAACTTCTATGAACTGATGCTAAGTGAAGTGAGCAGAACAAGAGGGTATATATAAGAACAAAGGTATTATCAAACAACTTTCAAAGACTTGAGAATGCTGATCAATGCAATATTCAAGTACAATTCCACAGAACTGATGAAGCATATTCTCTACCTCCTGACACAGAGATGATAGACAGATGGTGCAAAACAAGATATATTTTTGGATATGATCAATGTATGAATTTATTTGGCTTGATTATGCATATTTGTAATAATAGCTTTGTTTTTCCAAGGGCCGGAAAAGTGAATATATGGAAAAGAGATTAAATAGACTTTTAGCTGAAAAGAATTAAATAAAAAAGAATAAAAATAAGAGAGAAAAATGACTATATACATCCAATAAGCGTAGATGCCACAGAGAATCACTACAAGGAAGGAAAATAAGAGGTGAGGCATTCGTTACTTCATAGAAGCCAACGGTAAAACCCATGGCCTCAAATGTCTACACACAAATGGCTCAAGTTTAAGCAACAAGCAAGAGGAACTAGAGACCCAGACTCTAGAATATACATTTCATATCACAGCTTAGCATCACATTCTTGTCTGAGATCTTCTTTGTACTCTCCAGATTTATGTCTCAGCTGCCATCTTACTCTAGAAGTTCTCTCACCCTAAAACATCCTCCCACTCTCCACCCCCTTCTCCCATTAGTGATTTCCTCTTGGAATTTCCATTCTGAGGAAGGGTTCAGATGAGTCATCCTAAATTATTCTTCCTGTTTTTGATTCGCCATACTTTGTCACAACGCACAAACATCCCCTCCCTTCCCCTCGTCCACTTTTCAGCTCCTTTCCACATGTTGTCTTCTCCATTAGAATAACAGGCCAGCTGTGAGGACTCCAGGCCCAGAGCAGCAGGCAAATTACCAGCCTCAGATGCCCTCATGCAGAATGCCAGTTACCAAATCCCTGGCCCCCAGTGCAAGAAGCTTGGGATATTGCCCCTTGTACTCAAGGAGCAGAGCTCAGCTTTTAAAAATGAATAAAAACCAAAAAAGATCCCTTACCATAGAAAGCTACTATGGTGACAGGGAAGACCAAAACACAAAGTCACAAGAAAACAACAATGCCAGGGAAGATAATATGTCAGTCAGTAGTCAAGAAACATTTATTAAGTGTCAACTATGTGCTAAGCACTATGGATACAAAGAAAGCAAAATGGCAGCCCCTAACCCCAAGGAGCACACAGTCTTACCCAGAGAAAATAAGCAAATATGTACAAACAAGTTATATGCAAGATAAATAGAAAGCAAATACCAGAAAGAAGGCATTAGAACTAAAAGAGATTGAGAAAGGATTCCCTGTAGAAGGTAAGATGACAGAAAAGGGAAGGAAGGAGAGAAAATAGGAATGAAGGAAGACAGAAAGAAAGGAAGGAAGGAAGGAAGGAATACGTAAAAGATAAAAGGTAAAGACTTAAAGACGAAAGCTCAAATGACCAGGAGGATTCATGGACTGCCACAGGCAAAAAAAGTATACACTTAAGTGAGTAGCTTATGAATGACAGAACTTTTTATATTGTCTTAAGCATGTCCTCAAAAAGTAGCTTGTCAATAGTCTGTCACATGTTTTCCACCATGACAGAGCTTCCCAGAGCATAAACTACTGTAAGAGTTTATGAGAACAGAAGGTTACCTCCTTATCATGAAGAGGGATCTGAATAAGGCACTTAATGGAGAACTGCTATTGCTAAAACACATTTTTTTCTTCACAATGGCTTACAGTTTTTTTTAAGTACAAATACTAAAAGCTAAATTTTCTAAATAAAATTCCTATATGCATGTTAAATTTCAATAAAAACATCATCAACATGCTGGTCTAGAAAAAGAGGATAGGAAAAGTAGCTAGAAATCCAATGTACAAAAACATACGCACTGAAGAAACAGACTTCTACAATGGAAATCAGAGTGGCACACCACAATCCTCAATGTTTGAGGGGTGGGATAATCATGGTTACTGGGGTTGAGGGAGGAGGAAGACAATATATTGATAATTGGTAAAATTGTAAAATTCCTTTAAGAAAAAAGTTAAAGAGGAAAACTTATATAAGAAAAATACATCAAACTGATTTCCTTTTAAATCTTTTCTAAAAACTTAATTCTTGTACGAAGGGAAAAAAGTGTATTTGTATGCATTACCTTATATCAGGGCTGTCCGAAAAGCATGCGGCCAGCAGTGCAATTTATATGGCCTGCCTACAAGCATAGAAATTTACATAAATGCTTTAGTAAATGAATCCTAACTACCTCAGAGCTCTCACTAAAATGGCAAATCAAAATATATTGTCTATTGTTTCAATAAAAACCTAAGGTTGGACAGCCCTGCCTTATATGAATTCCAGAAAACCTGTGAGTGGTGAGTACAGAATGTTTACTGTTAATAAATCGTCACTTTCATTTTAAAGACGTGGAAAGAAAAGAGAGAAACTTGACAACTCACCCAGCTGGTTACCCGAAGAGATAATACTCGAAAAATAGGAGTTTAATAAATGTTCATTGACTTTAACTGACTTGAATGATAAGTAGCACCCAGGTTTCCTAACTTTTAGCTCCCTGACCCAAAACACTATACCTATTTGTATCTTAATTGCATATTAATTTGCAAATTAATTGCAAATTAATAAGTGCATATTAGGCTTTAACCTAAGAAAAGTATCTTGGTCTTTATTTTTTTTAATTAACACTAAAGTAAATATTTTTGGCTTTAATTAAATTTTTTTTTCTTAAGAATTCAGTAAAATCCGGGCATGAATAATAATACTATAATTCTGTACCAAAGCACAGGAATGATACAGCCGCCTTCCATGACGATATATCTCACTCTAATTCACTCTTTGTAAAAGATATTGGAAATTGCATCTTAATAGCTACAGTAATTACATCTGTGGTTATTCACCATGACACTCACCAAACCATTTTCTTCATATATAATTGTTATTTTTTTAAGGCTTACTACATGTAGTGAAACACTGTAAATAGCAGAAAAGTATACATTAGATTCTTGATTTTGTCTTCTTTCTATACTATGGCATTTTAAATTACCCACTTAAGCGAAAATACATTTGTTTCCCAAGGGTCAGAATTTGTGTCATCACTTAAAATTTTCTAGTAGTAATCAGCAGATACTTTTTTAATTTACTAAGACAATTACACTTCATTTTTATAGCACCACACTTAGGAACTAAAAATGAGACTTCTAAATGTAGCCAGTAAGTAAGACAAAAGAGCTTTACTTAAACAGTCCCATTTAAACCACCATACTTTTGTGCTTGCATTTCAAAGCTTCTTTTTCAGCAGTTTAACAATTTTCCAGTTAAACATTATATAAAAGGTCCTAGCTATGGTTTATTTTAAATAAATTATAATTGTTATTTATTGCTTTTTTAAAAAAAATTGTCCTTGATAAAATATTTTAAGATAAAAGTATTAATTTAATTTAAATTTAACATTTAAAATTACATACTTTAAGAAAAATCCTAATGCAGAAGCCCTTCCTATATACAGAACCAAAAAACCTGACATTTCAACATTTCTAATTAGAAATGCAAATACCTGTAAAACTATACCATAAACATGAAAAAAATTTAATTGCAAAACAGGCAAAAAAAAGGTCATTTTCATAATACACTAGAAATATCACTTTGGTAGCTATGCAGAAAATGGATTTTAAAAGGAGGGAGACAAATTAGGATGCTATTGCAAAGGTTTAAGCAAAAAGTAATAAGGGACTGAAGTAGAGTGGCCGTTAGGAAGTAGAGAAATGGAGATGCAACCTATCTTTCCCTTTCATTCACTCTATGGCCAACCCATGTGATGGTTCCTGTACACGACAGAAGGACAGACGGACAGAAGGAAGGAAGGAAGCGGGGAGGGAAGATATCTAGCCAGTAAACCCCAAGTTAAGTGGGCAGCTTCTGGCAATCAATATTTACCTTCCTTTGGAGAGGAGAAAGAGAAGGACAGAGAGAGAGAGAGAGAGGGAGAGGACGAGCTAAGTTACCCAACTAGCTGGGTCCCCAATTCAGGCAGCTTGGTCTGCTCACAGGTTGCATTTGACCTTCATTTTCGAAGCAGACCATGGCATCAGGGAAATGATGACAGGACTTGCAGTTGACTTTGATTTGAGTGAGGGAGGGCTGTGCAAGGTCACCAGCCTCACATTCTCCTCCAGAGCCATCTGGATCCAGTGCACAATAGGTCCCTGCCCAAGCTCCACTTAATGGCTGTATTTTGGGGCCTGCAGGCTTAATGGTAACTGTTTCTCTTCGGAACAGCAACCCTGAGGGTCTTCCCCTCCCAGCTGAATTTCTTTTTTCTAATTAAAGGGGCCATCCCTTGACTCCCTTCTTAAAGAGTTCTATTCACTGAATAGGCATTACCTCACTCTAAGTTGAGTACATGAAAAGGCCTTAGCCTAAAAGAGCCAGGGTCTCCCATTGAATCCTGAGTCATCTCCAGTCATCTTGATGAATATCTGGTCACTGGACCCAGATTGCTCTGGAGGAGAAAGTAAGGCTGGGACCTTGCACAGCTTTCCCTCACTCAAGTCAAAGTCATTGCAAGTCCTGTCATCATTTCCCTGATGCCAAGGTCTGCTTCGAAAACAAAGGACAAACACAACAACACAACATAACATTATATCCCTTACTCTACTCCTTTATAGAGGCTGCCCTTCAAGCCCAGAATACCCTTCCTCATCATACCTCTTAGAATTCCTAGCTTCCTTTGAGGTCCAGCTCAAGTAAAACCTCCTATGTAAGGACTTTCCTGTCTTTGCCAGTACCTCCCTGAAACTACCCCTCATACGTATATGGACGTGTGCATAAGTACTTTTGTACAAATTTTATATTGATTTATATTTCTGTTCATGTTGGTTCTCTTGATAGAATGGGAACTCCTGGAGGGTAAGAATTAATACATTTTTGTCTTTGCATCCTTAGAAACTGATGCAATTCCTGCTATATAATATGTACTTAATAAATGTATATTGATTGATTGAATCCCTAGCCAAAAGAAACATCAAAACAAGTATTCAAAGAAAGAAAAAAAAACCAGGAACTATTATGAACTCAAAGCTTAAAAGCATATCAAAAATTCCCTTCAGATAAGAAAACTTTGTTTCATACCCCTTATACAGAAGAATTACTTTTAGATAGTCTCAATGGGAATTAATTCTGCATAGTGCTTCTAACGAAAAAGAAAGATCAGCAAAATAAAGGCTCGTTAAAAAGACTTTGTCAAAACAACAATTTCATGGGTACTGTCAGGACTCAGTATATATAAAACCTAACTTCCTGCACCTATATTGATTGCATCCCATTTCTTTCCGCATATAACACCTTCTATCATCCCCATTCCCTCATTTATCCTCAATGTCTCCTTGTCTACTGATTGCTTCCTTACTGCTTACAAACCTGCCCATGTCTCTCCTCTACCTTGGAAAAACCCTTACTTGATCCTTACATTCCCACCAATTATTGTCCCATATCTCTTTTGATCTTTGTGGCTAAACTCCTTGAGGTCATCTATTAATAGAGGCCTCCACTTCTCTCACTCTCATAATTCTCTACAATCTGGGTTCCCACCTCATCATTCAACCAAAACTGCTCTATCCAAAATAATTAATGACATCTTTATCATCAAATACAATGACCTTTTCTCAATCCCCATCTGAAGCCTGTGACACTGTCAATTACCCTCTTCTTGATACTCTCTTCTCTATACTCTTGTGTGACACCATTCTCCCTTGATTCTCTTCTATCTATAAGCTCCCTTTTATTTTCAGTCCCTTTCCCTGGATTTTCATCCAAGTCATACCCATTAAGCTTGAGTATTCCTCAGGACTGTGTCCTGGGCCCTCTTCTTGTCTACCTCTATACTGCTTCACTTGGTAATCTCATAAACTCCCACGAATGTAATTATCATCTCTGCAAAGTGAAGTGAGCACAATCAGGAAAACATCATACACAGTAACAGTGGTACTGCAACAATGATCAACTGTGAAAAACTTAGCTACTTCCAAAGGATCCATGCCAAAAAAATGCTATTCACCTCCAGAGAGAGAGAACTGATCAACTCTGAGTGCAAACTGAGGCATACTTTATTGACTTTATTTTTCGTGTGTATATGTATGTATGCATGCTTTCTTTTGCTCATGGCTAATATGGACATATGTCTTGTCTGGCTTCACATATATAATAGATATATTGCTTGCCTTTTCAAGAGGTGGGGAAAGAGTAGGAGGAGGGGAAAGAATTTAGAACTCCAAATTTTTAAAAATGAATATTTAAAAAATTTTAATGTAATTGGGGAATATTTAATGAAACAAAGAAAAAGATTTTTTAAAAATTTTTATTATCATCTCTATGATGATTCTCAAATATATTTAATCTAGCCCAATCCTCTCTGCCAAGTTCCAGATTCCCATCTTCAACTTCCTTTCAGACATCTCCAACTGGATGTCCAGTAGACATCTTAAACTCACCACGTCCAAAACTGAACTCAGTATCTTTCCTCCTTTCCAAAGTTCCCTATTACTGCTGAGGTCACCACCTTCATCCCAGTCCCGTGGGCTCACAATCTAGGAAACATCCTCAGCTCCTCACTATCCCTCGCTCACTACACCAAACTTCTTGCCAAGACCTGCTGATTTCACCTTTGGTACATCTCTTGAATATGTCTCTTTCTCTCCTCTGACACTGCTAGTACCCAGGTACGGCCTTCATCACCTCATGCCAGAATTATTGTAATAACCTGCTGATTGATCTGCCTGCCACAAGTCTATTCCCACTACAGTTTACCCTCTATTCAGCCATCAAAGTGATTTTCCTAAACTGAAAATGTGATCATGTTGCCATCCCTATTCAATAAACTCCAGTGATTCCCTATGATTTCCAGGAGCAAATACAAAATCCTCTGTTTGAAGTTCAAAGCTCTTTACAACCTACGTTCCCCCTCCCTACCTTTCCACTCTTCCTATACCTTACACTACATTCTTCCACCCTCCCTCCTCCAAAATCTCTTCAAACCAATGACGCCAGCCTCCTTAATGTTCACAAAGAAAACACTCCATCTCTTGGTTTTTGGCCCCTATACCTGGAATGTTCTACTTCCTCATCTTCAACTTCTGGTTTCCTTCAGGGCCCAACTAAAATCCCACCTTCTACAGGAAGCCTTCCCCAATCCCTTTTAATTCTAATTCCTTCCCCCATAATTATTTATTTATATTTATTTAGTATATATCACCTGTTTGTACCTATTTGTTTGAATACTATCTCCCCTATTAGATTTCAAGCTCTTCCAAGAGCAAGAACTGTCTTTTGCCTTTCTTTATATTCCCAGTGCTCAGTACGGTGTCTGGCACATAATACTGACTGACTATACCTACCATAAAATGATTGTAGTGATTGAGTGATACAAAAATCCTCAATCTTTAATGAAAGATTCAATTATGCCATTATGTTAAATATACTCAATTACAGATGTCATGAATATACTGGTTTTATTAGAATAAATTATTATATTGACAACATAAATCCAAATTAACCATAGTATCTTATCCCTTGACAGTGTAACATAAGCAATATTATAGATTCTTTAAGCAAACATGCAAGAACGTATATATCCCAAAGAGATTCTCTCTTCTTCAGAGTAGTCACCATGGGATATAATACATTTTTCCCTATGATGCTGCTGGGAATACCTGGAGAGTCTGTAGTACTCTTTTTTTTTTTTTTAATATTCCCAATAGTGCTATATCTTTGTCCTTTAGTTTTAGAAGGCACCAAAAATCCAAATAAACAGAGGTGGGGGAAGAACAGACCTGATTTTCTATAAATTGGCTCAGATAGAAGAGAAAAATAAGCAGCTCCAGCATTTTTAATTTAAAAAGTAAAAATTAAACTCTTAGAATGAATTTTAAAAACCTGATAATAATTAAAGTGAATTCTTTTATAATACCTGTTTTTTCTGAAGTCCTGAGAAATACCATATCTGATGGAATTCTTTGATTCTATAAAAAAAAAATGGAAAACGTGAGTTATTTATACTGAAACGCAAGTAACAAATATTTACAGATATAAATTCGCATTTACGTAATTTATATTTAAAATTCATAATGTATTTTTAAATTATGACATAGAATAGACTTTCAGATAGTCTTATAAAATAACATTTTGTAAAAGGGAGGCCAGTTACTGTTGAGTAAAGAACAGAAACTCAGCTGCATTTTTAACTATAGTACTTCAAAGCTATAAAGCTCATCAAGTTTTAGATGACCTAAAAAAGTATCATTTGCCTTAAGAAACTGTAAGGGTTAAATAAATGCGGCACTATTGTGAAATAAACAAATTTTGTGCATGTTTTCTGTAGTTAATATAATTACTTCAACTCTGTATAGTTCAAATAACTAACATAACTATTTGTTGTAAAACTTAAACATACAATTGAAAAATTTTATAATTAAAAAATCATTAATGATTAAATTACCCTTTTTAGACAACTACCTCTGACTTCTAAGAATAAATGATGCCTTTGAGAGATATATGTTTACTTTTATATTAAGGTACAAATAAGGTACTGGCCAGTTTCAAGACTGGTAAGCTTGACTTCAACATTAATCAAGACAGAGGATTTAGAACCACAAAGGATAAGACTGCATCATAACATTAACAAGAAAAATCAACTCACTTTAGAATTGCAAAAATTCCCACTGGTACAAACATGTGGGGAAGAAAAAAACTATTCCAAATTCATAACAGAATAGCGAAAAATAAGAATATAGATAGAATAAAAAGCCATTTCTTACTGTAATGTGAACCAATCAAAATACTAGCAACCCAAACTGGTATTTCCTGTAAATATTAACATGTTAAATATTATAAACTACACTGACTAACCTCAAGACAAGGCATAGTACTGAAAAGACATTATCTGTGGCATATGAGAAAAAAAGACAAAAGTCCTCTGTGACTCTACAAATTGACATTTTCCTTTAGATCAAAAAACTTTCTTTTGATAAATGCTAGAATATTTTTATGTTCAAAAGGTGATAAAATGACATTTGGAATTTTAATGTAAAATTGGAACCTAAGATTAAAAAATATAATTATGATTGTTTTAAATACTCTAATATTTTTGTGATGTTTTAAATATCAGGGCAGTCTAACTGATAATCTAATCATATTGTAATACTAACAAGCTGATATCCTCAGAAAACTACTCTGAAACCTCCCTCAACAATCTTCTTTCCCATGTCATTCCAAGTTGTCCATCAAAGAAGCACTGGTTTGGTGGAAAAGAGAACTGAATTTTTAATTATGAATCCTGTGTTCAAACCTTGACTACACTTCTTAAGACCTGTGTGACTTTGGTCAAGGCCCACTGCTCTAATCCTCAGGTTCCTCATTTAATATATTGCAACAAATTATACATCTATAAATGGTATCTATCTTTGCATTATCTATCTCACAGGGTTAATATGAAAACCAAATAAATTAATGTATGTATTCTGTAACTACAAAGCATTATATTTCCGTGTAAATTGTTGTACCACAATTATTAGTATTAATAGTAATAATGGTATCCATCTGCTTTTATGGTGCACAAAAGATATGATATTACCATCGAGAATGCTTCTATCTATACAATATTTGGTTGACAACTAATTTGATATTAAAGAGGGGGAAAAAAGCTAACAGTTGAAGAAGCCATCCCATATCTAAAAAATAAAATTAGGGGTGAGAGAAGAATGTACTCAGAAGAAAGCATAGAGGGAAAGGTAGAATTGGGTAAATATCTCACAAAAAAGAGGCAATTAGAAGATTCTGCAGTGGAGGGGACGAGGGGGAAGAGAGGGAGAGTGAGTGAACCTTACTCTCATCAAAATTGGCTCAAAGAAGGAATAACATATACATGTAATTGGGTATAAAAATCTATCTTACCCTACAGCAAAGTAGAGAAGGGGGGGTAGGAGTAATAAAAGAGAGGACAGATTGGGGGAGGGGAAGATCAGAAGCAAAACATTTTTGAGGAAGGTCAGAGTGAAAGAAAAGACAGAATAGAATAAGTGGGGGTTCAGGAAATAGCATGGAGGGAAATACAGTTGGCAACAGTAAATGTGAAAAAAAATTCTGAAGCAAGTTTCTCTGATAAAGGCCTCATTTCTCAAACATATAGAGAACTGGGTCAAATTTACAAAAAGAGCTATTCCAAAATTGATAAATGATCAAAGGATATAATCAGTTTTCAGATGAAGTAATCAAAGCTATTTATAGCCATATGAAAAAATATTCTAACTCACTAGTGACTGAAGAAATGCAAATTAAAAAAATTCTGAGGTACTACTTCATAGCTATTAGATTGGTTAATAGGACACAAAAGGTAAATGACAAATGTTGGAGGAAAGGTAGGAAAAATGAGACATTAATGCACTGTCAGCAGAGTTGTGAACTCATTGAAACATTCTGTAGAGCAATTTGGAACTATGTCTATAAAGCCATGCGTACTTTTTGAACTAGCAATACCACTACTACATATGTATGCCAAAAGAAATAATAAACAAAAAAGAAAAGGACTTATATGTACAAAAATATTAAAGCAGCCCTTTTCTGGGAGTAAAGAATTAGAAAGTGAGGGAATGCCCATCAGCTGGGCATTGTAGCATGATTATGATGGAATACTATTGTACTATAAGAAATGATGAGCAGGATACTTTCAGAAAAACCTGGAAAGACTTGCATAGGCTGATGCAAAGTGAAATGTACTACGTAAAAAGTAACAGTGATATTTTAAGATGATCAGCTGTGAATGACTTAGCCATTCTCAGCAATACAACAATCCAAGACAACTCTGAAGGACTTACGATGAAAAATGCTATCCATCCTCAGAGAAAGAAATGATGGTATCTCAATGCAGGCTGAAGCATATTTTTTTAATTTTACTTTATTTTTCTTGAGGGGTTCTTTTGGTCTATGTTTTCTTTCACAAGATGGCCATTATGTATATTTTTGCATGACTACAAACACATAATCTACATTGAATTGCTTGCTTTCTCAATGGGGGGCCGGTACAGAGGGAGGAAGGGAGAGAATTTAGTTTTAAAAACAAATGTTAAAAATTGTTTTTACATGTAACTGGGAAAAATAAAATACTAAATACCAAAAAAAGGAATCCCAAAATTCTAATGGTGTTTTTTATTTTCAAATTTTTTTTGCACATGGAAGCCAATAGCTCACAAACACTTCAAAAGAAAAATTATTACTTTTTTACATACTACTTTGGTAAAGATTGTAGAAAAACAAACAGTGTAACTGACTAGTAAAACCTGTCATTTTTGTAGTCATGTGATTAATAGGTTTTGAACATATTCAGTGGATTTTTTTTCATTGTTAAGACTAATAAACTTTTCAGCACTGAATTATTTAAAAATATGAATCTCTTACTTCACAAAAATATAAAGCTAACCTACAATTTGTTAAAGGCAAGACCAGAGGAAATACAATTAATGTTAACAGAAAAAAAAACTATGAGGATCTGAGGAAAAAATGAACGTTTTCCTATAGTAAGTGAAAACTTGGGAGAGAAAAATATGCCCTGACAGATTGTCTTTAGCAATTTCTTTAAGTGAAGCACATGACTGCACACTTAATGAATCTGAAAAGTAATAAGACACCTAAACAACTAAACATTTTATCATTTTTAAGCAATTAACTAAAACTAAGGCTTCAGCCAAAATATTCTGTAAGTTTCTCTAATCCTCATTGAAATCTGACCTGTTTGAGGCAAAGAAGAAAATACCAGGAAGTGATACAGAATGAGACATTGCAGTGTAATAGTAATGAAAAATTATAGATAAGAGTAACTGCTAATAACAACTCTCATTATGGAGCTAATGGTAAAGTTTTTTATTATATTAAAATATATATATGGATGGATGGATTGCATACACACACACACACATAAGCACGTGCGTGCACATATGCACGCACACGCACACACAAACACACACAGAATTACACCTTGGTTATCTATTGTCAAGGAATAAGATGTTCCAGGGAAGTATATTTTATTTTCCATATAACTTAAGATTAAGCAAAAGCATATTATTTTAACTTTTAAATGTAATGCTCCCTAAAATATTAGATATTTCCTTCTTACTCACAACATACTAAAAACAATTTAACCTTTAATGACAACATATCATTAGGAAATATCAGTTGTTGAAACTGTGCTTTAAAAGTATTTGTAGACGAATATGGTTTGAGTACAGACTGGCCCCACGAATTGTTCTGAAATTTATCTTTTGAAAAAAATTTCCTGAGGTAAATGCTTTGGTATCATTTGTATCTCTCTCATGAATATAGAATGAAAAAAAAAATGAAGCTGCATGATTTCCCAGGCAGTTTAGCATTACTGGCAGGTTGAAACTTTGACAATGTCACCACCTTGTCCCCAATGGTTAATTCACCTTCCGCTACCCACCCTGTCCCCGACTCCTATTCCTTTGCGCCTCACCCCAAAACCTCCAGACCAAGCTTCTTCATTTTGAGTTTCACTGTCATCTGGTTTAGCACTATATTCAAAACATCATTAATTATTTCTGCTTCTTTAACACAATGGACCTGAAAAAGCTTCTTCAAAACAAACATTTACGAAGTGCTCACTCCACACAAAACACTGAGTGAAATACAAAGATGACCAAGACACAGGCTTCTCAGGTTACACTGCTTTTCTATTTCGTTTGTACTTTTTATCCAACAGCTTATTATTGAGGTCCCATCATGATCAAGGCACTAAGTCTACAATTAAGAAAAAACAGAGTAAGAACAACAAAAACAATAACAAACCTGTAACATGAAGCAAAATGAAGGGGTGGGGGACAAGGGATGAAGATTACTGTGGAGATTCACAGCAGAGAGAAAAATATCCATTTGAGGGATCAAAAATTTTTCATGAAGAAACTCATGTTTGACCTGCACAACTTAAAGGATAAGATAAAATTTCAACAAGTTGAAGCTCGAAGCAGGAAGAGCAAAAGGGAAAAGCACAGAATTGTCAATCAACAAGCATTTATTAAGTATGCTAGGAAATGAGCACAGCACCACAGATAAAAGTACTTTTAAGTATATTTGCAGATGCACATGTTTTGAGGTATGACACAGGAAGATAAAAACAGTCCCTGACCTTAAGGAGCCCAAATGCCAATAGGGGAGACAATGTGTACAATTAATCAGGCACATATAAGATATATACATGGTGGGTGGAAGGTAATCTGAACAGGGAAGGCACTAGTTGTTGAGAGGAAATGAGAAAGGTCTCTTGTAGAAAGAACCAAAGCTGGATTCGAAGAGGGAGAGATGAGGAGAGAGAGCTTTCCAAGCATAAGCGTCATCCTCTGCAAAGGTAAAGAAATGGAGCGTATGAGATACAAGCACGCCAGTGTAGTAGAATACTAGAGTATGTGGAGACTACAAAAGTGTAATAAGATGTAGTCAGATCTAAACTTAAGGAAAATAGAAGATGGATTAGAGTAGGTGGCGCCTTAAGGTATGGAGACCAATTACAAAGCTACTAACATAGTCCAAGAAAGATCTGAGGACGGCTGCTGTGTGAATACAGAGAAGGGAACATTAAAGATGTGTTGAAGGCAGAAACAAGATTTAGCAGATTGCTTATTTGTTATGAGAGAGAAGACAACCAAGGAAACCAAGGTGGTAAGCAACGGTGACTAGGAAAGATGATGGCACCCTCAAACGTAAAAGGCAAGTTGGGAAGGGGTGAGGGGATTATGGGGAAAGATAAGTTATAGTTTGCACATATTGACTCTGAGATACCTATGAGATATCCAATATGAGCCACTGATCATAACAGCAGCTACCATTTATACAGGCCTTTAAGATTTACCAATCTCACATGTTACCTCATTCGATCCTCACAATAATCCTCTGTAATACAAGATATTATTTTGAGCCCCATTTTAATAGCGAGGAAACCGAGGGTGAGTGACTTTGTCAGAGTCACCCAGACAATAAGAGGCTGAGGTAGAAATTCAGTTTTCTGACTCCAAAAGGCATGATTGGGACTGTAGTGAGGAGATAGACCAGGGATGTATATAAAGATCTGTAAACCATATGAAGAGAGATGACAAAAGAATCCATGGGAGCTAAAATAACCAAGTGAAATAGAATAGAAAGAGGGGGCCCAGAACAGAACATGGAAAGACATTCACAGTTAGCTGACATGGATGTGGAACTAGCAAAAGAAACTGAAGAGTAGCCCAACAGATAGGAGAATAACCAGGAAAATAATGTTATGAAAAGCCAAGAGAGGAAAAAGTATACAGGAGAAGTAGATGATGATAGTGTTAAATGCTTTGGAGTCATCAAGAAGTATGAGGACTGAGAAAAGACCAATAGATCTGGCAATTAATAAATCACTGGTAACTGTGGGGAAGGCAGTTTCAGTTGAATAATGAAGTCAGAAGTCAGACTGCAGGGGGTTTTGAAAAAAGTAAGAGATAGCTCTTCAAAAAGCTAATGGGGGAAGAGTGAGTATATGTGTGTGTGTGTGTGTGTGTGTGTGTGTGTGTGTGTGTGTGTGTGTGTGTGTGTGTGTGTGTGTGAAGACATGGTAGTATTGTGAGACAATATATTAGCATCTGGTTTGATTTCTACAATAATTCTGAGTTACATACTGAAAGTTATTATAACTCTGCATGCTAAATCAACATTAAATATCAAGTAGAAGGATGTAAAAAATATTACCAGATAAGCTGAATTCCCCAGAGTTGGTCACACAGTTATCTTTCAGGAAGGAATTTTTGTATCTTTCAAGTAAACCTATAGCCTATAACTCTAAAATGATCATTCAGTGAACATAGAAGATGATAGAACGAACCAGTTAAAAAAATTTCTGTCTCAAATATTCCTTTAAAGCTCACTGTGAGCAACACTGAAAAACTGAAGGGGGGGGGGGGTGACAGACAACACACAGAAACGAAATTCTACATGTAAATGTTCTAGAGCTGGTCAGTTTTAAACTGTTTTGCACAGTCTAAAGGCCAACCTGCACTAAGGCTGAGCTCCTCAAAGACTAGTGAAAATACCTTAGAGTAGTGAACCGTACTGGTTGGAGCACTTCCAGCATAGAAGTATCTGAACAGTGACAAAATTATTCAGTCAATTATTAAACTGAACAAGTACTGACATCCTCTTTAATTAAATTTTCTCCCCAATTACAAGTAAAGTGATTATACTTTCTCAGTTTTGTCCTCACAGAGAAAGAACAGGAACAATGAGCTGAAACTAAGAGGTAATTTTAAGTTTGATTTTAGGAAAACATTACTAACAACCAGAGCTACCCAAAAGTAGAATGGGCTTCCTTGAAAGATGGTAGGTTCTCCCTACCCTCAAAGAACCTATATTCTACAGAAGGGAAGCAATGAGTACAGAAATATGTAAATTTTTTAAATATATAAAAGTAATTTGGCAGGGAACCATTAATGACTGCGAGCCAAGAATGACTTTTTAAAGCATGTGGAACTTGAGTTTTGAGCCTTGAATGAAGCTAGGGATTTCAAGGGGAAGAAGTGAAGAGAAAGTACATTCCAAACATGGGAGACATCCTGTGAAAATGCACAAAAATAAAAAATAAAATGCTATGCATAAGAAATAGCAAGCAGGCCATTTTATCTTAATCATTAAGTAGGTAAGAAAGAAAAAAGTTTGGAAAGATAGGTTACAGCCAGTTTGGGAGGATTTTTAAATGCTAAATAGAGGAGCTTGAATTTTATCCTAGAGGAAATAGGGAACCCCTAAGCTTCTTGAGTGGAATGAATGAAACTTATTTATTAAGCATTTACTATGCGGCAAACATTGTACTAAGCATTTAAGTATAAATAATATAAATAAAAAAGTGAGATAATCTCTACCCTCAAAGAGTTTATGCTCTAATGAGAAAGGCAACACATATAGGAGAGTGGTAGCTACAAAAAAGTTATGTTCTGGAAAGTCACAAACATGATGAATGTAACAAAAGAACAGTCTGTTACTGTCCTTTGTCCTCACAGTAACCTGTTATCAACCAAGAGTCCATGCCACCTCCTTACTACATGAAGTCTTTACTGATCCCCCAACCTCCAGCTATTACTGACTTCCTCAAGAAAATTAACTTATAATTATTTGGTACATATTTTACATTTTCTTAAATGTGTTCATGTTGTTTTCTTTCCCTGAAGAATGCTAAGTTCCTTGATGGCAGGAATTGTTTCATTGTTGTGTACTGTCTATAATGGAATATAACAGTCTCTGACAAATTAGAAACGCTTATCACATTCATATTAATGTAAGGATAGGAGTTAATTGAGTAAGTTCAACTACTTTGCATATATTTGTATAAAAAGAGGAGAATGGTTGAATAAATCAATCAAGTCACGCATCCCACCTAACATAATTATAAAATATTTGAAACTTAAACCAGAAGAGAATAACTCTTAATCAATTATAGGCTTCGCACTAAGTGTGGAAAACATAAGTCCTTGATGAAATGGAGTTATAGTGCATAGAATGTGTGTGGATTGGCTAAGGAAAATTGTTAACACCCTATGAGGTCTGCAGAAAACTTTAGCACTAGTGCAAGGGAAAAAGAGGGAAGGTTCCAGCTAAACCCCTGAGAAGGAATTGACTGTGGAATAAAGAGAGATGACTGGTTCCTACCCTAGGTTTCCTCAATTTCAGAGGTCCAAAGGACTTCCCATCTTCCCAACACTATCCTATCAGCATTGCTGATCGGTTGTCAGGATTCAAGGACAGAATGGATGTATATACAAAGCTCTAAAGGAACCCAGCAGCAAAGTTACACCATATCTAAGGGAAATATCTGGAGCACGATGACAGCAAAAAAAGATTTCCAGGAAATGTGAGCTATTTGCATCCACTTTCCCAAGGACTCCATATGGGAGGCAATCTCCAGAAGAAATATACCGGTGAGAAGTTTGTAAGCTATAGCTTTAGAAAAGACATCTCCCCAATACCTAAGGGGTACCAGGGGTGAGGAACCTGCTGCCTCAAGGCCATATGTGGCCCTCTAGGTACTCAAGTATGGCCCTCTGACTGAATCCAAATTTTACAGAACAAATCTCCTTAATAAAAGGATTTGTAATGTAAAACTTGGACTCAAGTCAAAAAGCCCTACCTTTCCTATCCCTGTTAGAGCTTAGACATCTAGTAGCCCTACTGAGGGGACCAGCCTCAGGAGAAGTAGGAGTCAGGATATTGACACCAGAGCATACACTTTGGAATGAATATCACATATTACAAAGGGCAATGGATAGGTGCATAACAGCTTTAAGAAGGCTGAAATATATAATCAGTGAAGAATTTAGAAACTTAAGCAAAAATGAAGTCGTATGACAGTAAGAGAAAATGCACTGGTCTGAAGTCTGAGGATAATGTACCAACATTTTGAGGGCAGCAGTGGCAAAGGTCACCAAAGAACAGGGAAAAGAGAACAAAAGGACGGACAGACAAGTAAGTACTGGTTATAATCTGAATCACAAAAGAGAATTTCCAAACTGATGAGATTGTAGATTCATTTGAATACTGAATATCCCTAAGGCCAAGTACAGGGCCAAGAATTTAGAGAGGGCTTAATAAATGCTTCTGATTGACTATAGGACACAATATATGCAAAGCAAAAACAAATAAACAAACAAACAAGGAGTGAAGTATTTCACCTCAACCTCCTTAAATCTCTACCTTTCCTCAAGGCCAAACTCTAGCACTACAAAAGCCTTTCCTAATATTCCCAGTTAGTGTCCTTCCCCTGAAAATTATTTTACATTTACACAATGAATTACCAGCATAAATGTTGTTTCTACCCAACAGAATGTAAACTCCTTGAGGACAGGAATTCTCATTTTTGTCTCTATGCCCCTCTGAGGAAGTATGGCAGCCAGGTGGTCCAGTGGATAGAGTGCCTTACCTGGAGTTGGAAAGACTCATTTTCATGAGTTCAAATCTGGCTTCAGATATTTACTACCTGTGTAACCCTGGGCAAATCAATCAACACTGTTTGCCTCAGTTTCCTCATATGTAAAATGAGCTGGAGAAGGAAATGGCAAACCACTCCAGTATCTTTGCCAAGAAAACCCCAAATGAGGTCAAAAAGAGTCAGACACCACTGAAACAACTGAATAATAACAATAAAGAGGTAGTAAATGACCTTTAAGAACTAATGAAGAGCCCAAGAAACAGACTTAAACACTACAGATGGTCTAGCTGCCCTCCTACTCCTGCCCATTAATTACAGGTGTTCTCCACTGCTCAGGTATCAGGATTCTGCTCTATTTTCTCTTTCTCTCAGGCGAGAATGGTCTGCCATTTTAAGATCTCAATTATTGCTGCTATAAAATCAACACTTTTTTTTTTAAAACAAACTCCAACTTCCTCTAAAGCCAGAGATCCATCTATTTCTATACATTGAACTACTCTGAAATCAAGATTTAAGCCTATTTTACATAGCTTATTTATTTAGATATTGTTACCAAAAATAGATTCTGAACGTAATGAAAATTTTGTGAGTGTGAAAACTTCAGGCTGTGAAATTATAGGTAACCTATTAAAAGTAAGGTCTCTACATGTATACAAACAGATAAATTCATGGAGCAAATATTAGGAGAGAAGGAAAAAATATAAAGTGAGTGCTTTGTTTCTCTCTGCAGAGTGAAGAAGAAGAAATTAGAATGGCAAACAGGGCCTTTCCTTTTAAAATTGAAAGCAGGTAGCAAAAGGCCTCTTCTGCCAGTAAGAAATAAAAGGTTAAATGAATAAAAGATACCCAAAAGTCCTGGAACCAGAGCCATACATATGTCCCAAAGGCCTTCAGACTCTAAAAATAAGTTCAAGATGAACCTACTCTACTGAGACTTAAGTGAAGGTCACAGATTAAGCTGTAAGAGAAGATTAGTAAAAAGGGGAATAGACTAAATGATCTTTAAGGTGCCCTTAAACTCTAAAATTCTATGCTTTATGTAGGAACCTAGGGCTATTTGTTTGTGTTTCTTTAAATCTTATGCTAAATTATTGCTTAACTATACTAATATCTTAAGGTCACAAAGACAAACAGTAACTGTCCTAAAGGATCTTACATTCTAATGAAGGAGACATATAAAACATATAGGTATATATCAAATACATACAAACTAGATATGAGGTAGCCTTAGGGGGAAGGCACTACTAGTTGGGGAGAGCTGAAAAAAAGCCTCTTGCAGAAAGTTGCTGTAGAGATGAATTTAAAAGGAATATGAAGATTTCTAAGAGGAAGTAGAGCACTCAGGTTAGCTAGCACAAAGGCAAAGAGAGAGAGGATACGTGAGGAACAGCAAGTAGGCCAAAGTCTAGACTAGAGAGTGTGGAAAAAAGTAACGTGGAATATTACTGAAAAGATGGGAAAGGGTTAGTTAAGAAGAACTTCATACCCTCATAAAAAGAAGTTTATATCTGATCTTACAGGTATTGGGAAACAACTGGAATTTTCTGAGTAGGGAGAAGTGACATGGCTACCTTTAAAGCATAAAATTAAAGCTAAAGCTAGTTAGATTTTAGGCTCAGTCATTTTAACAGATTTTTTTAAATAAAAAAGTATATTTTATGTAATTCATAGGCCACTTAGTTACAAGAGGGGGGAAAAATACCCCTATTCACCTGATGGCATGTTATACAAAAAGTAGGCTTAATACTTAGGAAGAAATAAAGCCAGGCCTGAATAGCTAGCTTTGCAAACTCAAACTAACAAAATGACAGCATCTCTCAGCAGAATGTAAGCACCATGAAGGCAGAGACTGCTTCATTTCTGTCTCTGGACCTCTAGCATTTAATATGGTACCTGGAGATGCAGGCACTGGGCCTGGAGTCAGGAGGACCCGAGTTCAAATGCAGCCTCAGATACTTACTAGCTGTTTGATGCTTAAGTCACTTAACTGTTTGCCTCAGTTTCTTCATCTGTAAAATGAGCTGGAGAAGGAAATTGCAAACCACTGCAGTATTTTTGCCAAGAAAACCCCAAATGGGGTCACAGAATTGGGCATGACTGAAACAACTGAACAAAGCTGAAGAAGCATCAATTACATTTCCATTAGCATCAAGCATAGTGATCTAAACAGAGATTTGAACTGAGTTCTCCAAGCTCAAATTAGCAAAATCATTTTTTAATTCTTTATTCCCTTTGCCCCGAGATCTAGTCACCAAACTGCATGTTATTTTTCAGATTTAGTAACCAAACTTAATATTGTTTTTAGTCCCTATTAACATAAGACACTTGTCTTATATTGTTTAATTCTTTTGATCATTTATTGTTATTCTGCCAAAAATCCTATGCTCTGTAGAAGGCCTTTTGAATCAAAATATTTAAGTGAAATCAGCCATTCAAAAATGTGCAAAATGCAAACAAAAAATGAAAGACTATTTGGAGCACACTGGTCTTTTTCACAGTGGACTGAGATGGGATGCTTTCATTAGAATGACTATGATTAATTTTCAAAATGTCAAACTTATTAATAATTAAACATAAGCCTAAAAGCAATGCAAAGGCAATAATTAATTGAATTGTATGCCATTTAGGATTAGGTTGAATTTAATTCCACAAATATTTTTAAGCAGACTATTTTGATAGGGAGTAGTAGAACCAAAAAGTTCAGAAAATACCCAATCATGACCCTAATGGAGCTTACTCTCCAAATTATAATGCAAAATAATATATCAATGCATGTGTTTAAAGAAGAGCATTTGACAGTGTGGTGATGCTCTCCACTACCATAGATCACAAACTGTCTATAATGTATAATCTTAAAGGAGTTGACTTAGAATAGAAAGGTAAAGGTTACTTACTTGAATCACAAAGAAAGTATCAGAGGCAGAATTTTACCCAGGTCTACTGGGCACCAAGTCCCAAATTCTCTCCACTAGATCGTGCTGCTTTTTATAGACCATAGCTGTTAAAAACGGAACTCCTCCCCACCTCCTCCCAAACATCCTAATTACAGTCAAGGACACTACTATCCTTCCAGTTTCCCAATCTCGAGATTATCTTTGACTCCTCACTATCTCTCACCCCCTATATCCAATCCGTTGCCAAGACCTGTCAATTTCACCTTGGCAATACTGCTACCACCCTGGCGTAGGACCTCATCATCTGATGGTGATAGACTATTGTTTGAACTATTACAATAGCCTAATGGTTGGTCTTCTTACCACAAGTCCCTCCCCGCTCTAGTTTGTCCTTCATTCAGCTATTAAAGTGATTTTCCTAAGGTGTAGATCTGACCATATTACCCTATCTACTCATTAAATTCTACTGTCTCCCCATCATCTCCAGGAGCAAATACAAAATCCTCTGTTTGGCATTCAAAGTTAATTATAACCTAACCCCCTAGTCTTGACCTTTCCATCTTTTTACATCCTATATCCTCTCCATCACTCCCTCCCCCCTAACCTGCCCCAAACATCCTCTTTGATCTAGTGACTTGGGCTTCCTTGCTAATCACAAACAAGATACTATCTGTGCCAAATGGCTTGCTTCAAGTCTTAACTAAAATCCCACTTTCTATAGGAAGTCTTTCTCAATCCCTCTTAATTCTAGTGCTTCCCCTCTCTTAATTATTTCCTATATATAACTTGTTTGTACATAATAATGATAATATTAAAGTGGTTATAGAGAAAGTAGTGACTATCAATTAGAAAACCTAAGTTACACACTTTAGCTCTGCTGTCTTTAAACACTGACTACGTAAAGCACTGTATCCTGGCAGGAGGCAAAGTGGTAGGAAAAAAATGTAACATGAAAGATATTCCCTATACTCAGAGCTTAAAATCTAATTGGGAGATGAGACATATGAAATATAACTAGCAATACAGGAAATTAAATTGCTAAGTGCCAAATCAATAATAGACAGCAAGACATATTTCATCACAGGATGAAATTCTCAAGAAGTGGGGACCTCAAAAAAAAAGTCACCTTTCTGCCTATTCAAATCTTACCTATTCTTCAAGATATAACTCATGTTCTACCTTAAAGAGGATGAAGAAAAAACCATTAAACCTTTAAAAATGCTACAAACCAAACCAATATGTAACTTGACACTCTGATTTCAATGCTAAGCAGGGAACAAAGATTTAGGACAGCACTGTGAAAAAGCGCTGAATTGGAGATCTATGTTCAAATCACAATTCAACAACCTCTGTGACTGAGCAAACCAATATATTCCCCATTTATAAAAAAGAAGGCTGGATCAAAGACTTCTTCCCACATGCTCTATTTAAGGAGGGCACCCTGAGCAGCAGTCTCTTCATTTCCAACCTAGCTGAACTCTTCTGGAATCATTCTACCTTATCATCCTACAAGGTCATATCAACTCTAAAATTCATACCTCAGCAATAACCTTGCCCTCCCTCCTCCTACTTGGAGACGGTGGAAGGAAGGCCTCCAGGGCAGACATCTCTTCATTCTCTGCCTCATGCCTCATGTCTGGGTTCCCATCCCTCCTTTTCATCTTCTTTTTATATGTCATCTTCTCTCATTAGATTGTAAGTTCCTGGAGGGCAGGGACTGTCTTTTACCTTTGTTTGTATTTCCATGCTTACCATGATGCCAGGCACATATTAGGCAATTAATAAATGTTTACTGACAAAAGCTACATCAGGTTATTGCTTCTACTTCCTCTCAGTTTTCAAACCCTTGTGATTCAGTTTCTGCTCTCATCACTCAACTGAAAGTGTTCCCTCCAAAGTTATCAATAATCTCTGAATGGGGAAATCCAGTGCCCAATCCTCACTCAATTCTCTTCCCTCTTAACTTTTCTACAGGAGGTAACGCTGCTGACCATCCTCCCTTTCCTCCTGAACACTCTCCTCCCTGAGTTTTCCTCACACAGTTCTCTGTTGATATGCAGCCTCCTTTACTGGATCATCATCCATGCCCTGCCCTCAAGGTGAGAGGGTATTCTCTCTCTATATTCTCTCTCTTAGTGATATCAATTTCCATGTTATTCAGATGACTGCCAAATTTCTAAATCCAACTTTAATCTCTCTTCTGAATTCCAGTACCACATCACCAACTGAGAGTTGGACAGGAAACTGTAAGCATCCAAATGATGTCCCATATGGTCAACTCAAACTCAACATGTCCAAAACAGAACTCATCACCTTTCTTCAAATTCCATCCTTCTTTCAAACATTCCTATTTCATTCAAGGGTCCAGAAGTGCTACAGTCAGCTCAAAATGGATTCTGAGGATCAAGAGATAAATTTTGAATCTTAGCAGTTACATCTTAGAAATCAGTCAATACTACATATTGATTTATTGTTTTGATGACTTTCTAGACTTAAGAGTGACAGAGAAAATGTTAATAATGCAGATTAATCTTAGAAGCGCATCACGAATTAATTTTTTTCAAACAGCCAATTATTAAACACCTACCAGCACACCCCTGGATGTCATCTCCTTTTAATCACCCAGGTTTTTTATTTTATTGAGTCAATCTCAATAATTTTTTTTTCCTTCACCCTGAGTATCTAATCACTTGCCAAGTTTAGTCCTTCTATCATCACAACATCCCAATCTCTCCAATTACAAGCCACAGTCTACTTCAGGCCTTTGTCTTTTCTCACCTACACCAGATGTTTCCAAAACAGTTTTGACTACATGCCCTTAGCAATAAAAAAAATTTTAAGCATTCGTTCCCTGTGTATGTATATTTATTTATAAATTACATACCTGCAATACTATACTAACATATATGTACATTTAAATATATAAACAAAAAGAGATTTAAAAGGATATGATGAAATAAGCAATATTTTAAAATTTTAACAGCATATCAAACCTTTTAGATGTCACTAAAATATTATTAAAAATGTGTGAAAGAAATGATTGAATGTGCATCATTATTTTTAAAAAAAAATCTCTGTGTGTCCTGGGAAACAGGGCAAACTTATAATTAATAATTACTTGTTAACAATTATTCCATTAATTTTATCAATGTAGCTAATCAAGCAGGTGAATTTTTTTTAAGATATTTGTTTGTATATGTAAGAGAAGTAGCACTAAGTAATAAGGATGGAAATATAGGTTAGAACCAGAGTGTAAAAGGTTTTAAATGTCAGGCATTTAAAGGAGTTTATATTTTATTCAAGAATAAAGAGGGAGGCACTGGAGTTAAATCTGGGGGAGGTAGAGATATGGCCAGACTCACGCCTTTGAAAAAACATTCTGGCAACTGTATGGATGATAAGGTGAAGGCGAGAGAGACTTGAGGCAGGGAAGCCAATTAGAAAGTTGTAGCAATAGTCCAGGCAAGAGGTGATGAGGTTGTGGTCCTAGGATGATGATTATGTGAGTAGAGATACAGGGACAAACACAAAAGATGTTATAAAGCTGAAAACCAAATGATTTGGCAACTCTTTGGATGTGATCATGAGTGAACATGATGAGTCTGAGATGACAAAGAACTTGGGAAGCTGAGTGACTGAAAAGATTTTGGTTCCCTAGACAAAAATAGGGAAGTTCAGAAGAGGAGTAGGTGGAAGGGGTGGAAAATAACATAATTAGATCTGCAAATCAAATCACATCTCATTCACCCACGGCTGCTCATCTTGTGGGATTCCTTCTGTCCCATCCAAAATGAAAAGCAGAGGGGAAATATTACTCATCAATCACTGCCCTTTATGATACTGAAGTAAGAGAGCAGGTATTTTGCCAGAGGAGTCTTCCCAATGGCAGCTGCTGTTGTGGGTACCCAGTGCAGAAAGAGGAAAATTACGGGTCTCAACAGCTACAAAAGAGGTTGGAATTGGGAAGTGTTGAGCTGATAATGGTTGAGGGGCAGATATGATTATGGTGGAAACAAGTTCCATGATTAAGTGTCCTCAGGGAGAGTAGTATGTAACCCATCTTTCCATCATCCAAAGAGCTGATTACACACCACGTGGGGTCATGTCACATTTGTGTGACCTATTACTTCGGAGATCACTGGCCTAAATTATTAGACTAATATACTAATTGGTCTCCCTGCCCCACAGTCTCTATTCTTTCCAATCCATCTTCCACACAACTGCAGAAGTGATCTTCCATTCTGAAAGCACAGGTTCAACCATGTCACGGCCCAGCTTAAACAGTTTCAGTAGCTCTCTATCAAATCCAAACTACTTTGGTTTTAAAACCCTTTATAATTTGCCTCCAACCTATCTTTCCATATATACTAGGCATCATTCACCTTCACATACTCTACAATCGAGCAAAACTGGCCATGTTGTTCTCTATACACAATGATTTGCCTCCCACCTCTCTGACTTTGCCCAAATTGTCCACCTTACCTAAGATTCCCTCCTCACTCACCTCAGGTTCTACCTGTAGCTACCTTCAAAGCTAAACACAAGTAATACTTTGTACAGAACACTGAGAATCCCAAGACCAAGCTGAAATAATCCCTATTCTTATTTACGCTACTTTACCCTCTACTGGTAAAAACTCCCTTCCATGGTCACTATTGCCCTATATATGGTAGCCCTTGCTATCAGAACATGAACTCCTTCAAGAAAGGGACTCTCACTTTTTTTATTTTAATACTCAGTAATAAGTTTTTAATAAATGCTTTTTTCATTCATTTACTTATTCTAATGGGTGGATACAATATGTACAAAAATAACACAAGCTAATTTCAGGAAGGATAGAACACTAAAAACTTGCAAGAAGAAAAGGAAGATAAAGGAAGGCATCAAAGAGAAGGTAATACCTAGGCTAACTTTTATTTTAACATAGGCATTTTAGCTTCCATTCATAATCACAGGCATTTAAATATATAAAGAAGAGTATATTACTATAAGAGAAATAAGCAGCTCAGATTCAAACTGGCTCAGATTGAATCTGGCCCACTTGTGAAAACAAGCATCACAAAGGGTGGGATTTCTTAAGACAACCCATCATAGTGAATCCTTAATACACTTTGTCTCTCTCCTTGGCTGAAAAGAGACAAAGAGACAGAGAGACAGAGAGACAGAGAGAGAGAGAGAGAAATAAGCATGAATGTGAAATAAAAAAGGAACAAGATTATAATCCTATTTACCAACTGTAATTTGAGTCAGCTATCTTTGCATAGTAAGATCACTGACAAATTAGGACACAAATCAGAATCAACACCACATTAAAAGAAGATACAGTTAAGAAGACACTACCTACAGTTAAAATAGCTTCAAATTAACTTATTTTAAAAAGCTGTTGACTATGAAAAATGGAAAACAAACAAAAGTAAAAACACTGACTTAGATTATCATCATATGTAAGAATATCTTAACCAATATAAAACAGTCATCACAGCTAAACAAACAAAAGGGTCCAAAGGAGTCAACTAAGACAGCAAAGAGCTAATGTTCATATCAAATGGAGAGAAATGACAGCCATTAGTAACAGGAAAACCTCATCTGCAAGACACAAATGAACATATAATCTCATAAAAGAGTGAAAAGGAACCATAAGAAAACTTCATATCAGCCAACCAAACCAAATCACCTTGGGAGTCTTTGTAAGTAATACTAGATTCAGCATAACCACCAGAGAGATAAAAATAGAACAGAATGGCCAGTGTTTCTAGAGGAAATTATTTTACCAATGATGACTGTGGAAGCAAAACACTAAGACTTTTAATATCTCAGGACCCAATATGCTATATGAGGAAACAGAAATTATCCTGATGAAGATACAAAGCAGCAACCAAGAAATCTAATGTGACCTTAGGCCACATTAAGATATGCATAGTGGGGGCAGCTAGGTGGCACAGTGAGTAGAGCACCGGCCCAGGAGTCAGGAGGACCTGAGTTCAAATCCAGCCTCAGACACTTGACACACTTACTAGCTGTGTGACCTTGAGCAAGTCACTTAACCCCAATTGCCCTGCCCTCCCCCCTCCAAAACAAAAGGAAAAAAATTAAAAAAAAAAAAGATGTGCATAATGTCCAAAAAGAGAGAAGTGATAGTACCACTGTACCACTTTGCTAATCAGATTCCATTTGGAGTGTTGTGTTCAGTTGAGGACAAGAACATTTTAGGAAGAACTCTGTCTGGAGAACACCCAGCAGACAACAACTAGGATGATAAAAGTCTAGGGAATATGCCATCTAAAGATAGTTTTAGGGAACTTGAGATATTTAAAAAAAACCAAAACAAAAAAGAACCAGGTGTCATGAGACTTCCGACAGGTTTTTATCCAGTTGATCACATCTCAGTAATACTTCTTCGCTCTGTCCAACTCTCTCCATTTCCAATGTCTCAACTCTCATTTTGGCCCTCACTGTCTCCCACTTTGTACTGTTGCAATAACGTTCTAACTGGTCTTTTTGTTTCCAATCCTGTTACAAGACCATTACCCCAATCCATCCTACACGATACAGAATATAAATGGTAATATAAATGTCAGATCATGTCACTCTCCTAAAAATCCCATAAAAGCTCCTTATTTCTTACATGTTAAATCTGAATTCCTTAGTTTTGTATTAAAAACTTCTCCATAATCTAGATATTAACCTACCATTCCAACAACTGGTGGTGAGCTGGGTATATGACCATAAACAAGTCATTTAACCCTGTTTGTCTCAGTTTCCTCAACTGTAAAAGGAGAATGATGCCATCTACCTCATACGGTTATTGGAAGGGTTAAGTGAGATAATATTTGTAAAAAGCACATAGCACAGTACCCAGCACATACTAGACACCATATACTATGAATGTTTATTCTCTTTCCTTCCCTTGTTAACAGCAACTTGAACTCACATAAAATTTTCAGGCTATAAAGCACTTCTCTCACGAGAACTTTAAAAAGTTGATAGAAATAAAAATGTGTGCTATTTCACAAAATTGAGACTACTGAAGTGTTTTGGCCTTAAGCTATCAAGAATTAAAAATCACAGTTCTAGACAGTTTTGAAAATAAATGTATCTGAAATACTGATGGATTAAAAGGTTAAGTTTTAAATTCTAAGGGACTATACTTCAACTGTAATAACAGCTGCTAACTAGATCACGGAAATAAAATTAATCTAGAATAGATTGCTCATTAAATATTCACATATACAAAAAATAGCTTTGCTTCTGTGTCCTTAAATCAAAGAAAAAGAATTAGGAAAGATTAGAGACACCATCCCACTATGGGGAAAAAAATGTTACGGTCATTTAAAAATATTACAGGTTCTCGAATGAGAAATTTGTCCCTTAAAAATTGTGAAATGATTCTAAGAGAAGTCAACAGAAATCTCAATGTATTATCATCATCCTCTGTGATTTTGCAATAAAAAATTACTATGATTGGCAACAGAGATGCACTTTATCAGGAAAAAATTAAATTGTCGAAAAAGTGACATTCACACAAGAGTATGGAATTAATGGTTTGAATTCTATTAAGTTATAATAAGCACTGAGAATTATTTTTCTTTCTATGAAATTTCAAATCTTCAGGTAAACAAAATATGAGGTAAATATGTATAAAAACAATATAGAAAAGTAATATCGAAAAATACTAAGTTGAATAAGAGGGGTTTTAATAATCTTTTATGCACAGTTACTATTTAAGTGTAGTTGTGTATTATCTAAAAGGGTAAGTTTTACTGAATAACTATGAACTAGATTGGTTCTTGTTTTGATCTTTCCTAAGTCACAGGATACGATCTCTATGTTTGATCTTTGAATGTATAGTTTATAAGTAATGAAATTTGACTTAAAGGTTTCTGACATGAGAAAATTCCAATTATGAACACAGTGCTTTTGTAGGAAGTAGCAATACAAAACACATAACCCTAGTGCGTGTGACAGAGAAAGAAATTACATTTAAAAGTTAGTTTTGAAGTATATTATGATAAAATTTAAATAAATGGTTTGTTTCCTATTGACCTTCACCTTTGTTATGAGGGATTTCAAGCCATCCATTAGGCCACACTAATAATTTTGGAGACATAAATCTGCCAGACCTAAATCAAAGCTGTTGTAGCTACTAAGCATGTTTATTTTCCCTGATAAAGGAGATCATTTTCAGTAATGTTTTTCTCAGCAAATGAGAAACAAAAAAAGGTGGGTGGAAAGAGTGGGTTGCGGGGTGGTAGGGGTGGGTAGAAGTGGAGTAGGTGGGAGAGCTACAAAAAAGCTTGAGGGAAAAGAAACAAGACAGGCACATGGCACATGGCACACGGCACGCGCACACACACACACGGATCGAGCAGAGAAATCATGGGGAAAATGAGATTAATTTGAATTAAGCATGATTGACCCCAAAGCTTAACAAAAATAGGATGAGTGAAGACAAACAAAGGATGTGCACAGATGTGTGACAATAAATCATAGGTGAGAATGTGAATTTAATATTAATTAGCATTTATACAGTGCTCTAAAATTTGCAAAGTGCTTTATATACATGATCTTACTAAGTCTCACAACAACCCTTTGAGTTAGATATTACAGAAAAAGAACAGGAGGAATAAAAGTTAACTAACTTGTTTACGGTCACAAAACTGGTAACTTTCAGAAATAAAATTTGAACCTAGTCTTTAGGTATAGTATAAAATGAAAAGTGGTTGGGGAAGAGAGTAGAGAAGTAAAAGAACAACTTTTCACTGCATAAAGAAAAAAAAACTTTTAAGACTTCAGAACACAAGTTGTTTCCTCTAAATAAGTGCCATGAGCACAAGGGGGGAGAGGGGGGGAGGGGCGAGATAAGCAGGTAAGTAACACTTTGTCATCCAATCAAGAACCTTTTGGCTGTTACCTATGAGCTAACAAGGCATTCTTCTTCCTTTCTTAGTAAATTAAGTGCCTGACTCAACTCCTACTCTCATGTTAGGGGATTTAAATGTACAAGTTGATATTCCCTCAAATATATGATAAAGGTAGTATCATTTCTCCTGAAACTCAAATGGTGACCAGTTAATTACATCTTAACACCTCCAAATGCAAAGATAAGTATGTATTATTTATTTCATTATTCTAAAATTTTTAACCAAAAAAAAATGAGGGATATGGCCAATATTTAGTAGATCCCACTATGGAGGGTAAGGCTCCAGAGTTAATCACTCCCTGACTCTCTTTTTTAGCCCAATCTATGATTTCATTAAGAGCTTCTCCTACCTGGGCAGAGGAGCAATACCTTTTCCATAGCTAGAGAACTGCCTGAGGCAATGAGGCCTGAACTGAGTTGCCCAGGGTCATACAAAAATTACTCCAGAAGTGGAACTTGAACACAGGTCTTCTGGATTCTGAGGCCAGCATAAATCCACTATACCATAATGGCTTTTAGTTTGTAACTTATTCTCATAATATATTTGAGAGAGAAGCAAAGCATAGAAAAATGGGAAAACAGGCATACTAACAGATTAAGTGATTTCCCCAAGGCCACAGCTTGTTAACAGACCTGCAACTAGAATCTTAATCTCCTGATCTATGATTTCAATCTTCTATAATTCAGACCAGAGCTCTTTTCCCTGTATGCATCCCCCTACAAACTGAAATGGCTAAATTTTATGTTTGGGGGTAACTCTTATAAATGTGTCAACAATTTGAAAATCTTTCATTATATGCTTATAAATGCAAAAAGATCAACTATATAAAAATCTATGTTGCATGCAGCAACAAACCTTTGAACTTCTCTACTCCTCAGATTTTGCTTCCTTTTACCATTTCCTCCTTTGCAGTGACCAACAACTTTTTTTTCCAGCTTCTATGTTGAAAGTAACATTCTACTTCTCTTGCTCATCCCTCCTCCCCTTCTCTCAAAGCAAGGACACTGTAAAAATTAAAACTTCTGATATGCTTAATAAATTTAAAAGGCCATGTTTCTTTGTAAAGATAAAGTTTTGAATGCTAAGAAGGAAATATCAGGGAAAGTAAGCCATAAATGCTTTCTGCAACATGAAGAATCTGACTTCTCTAAATTCAATTAGATTTGATGAGTCTGATGATGGAAAATTAACTCAGATTTCTGGATCAAATCAGACTATAGTTTAAACTATATAATTTAAAACCCACTTAATACAGACAATCAACAAAATTTAATTTTTTGCACATTATATACAAGGTTGTATAAAGTATTTAAGTAAAATTCATATTCTAAACAGATTCAATGTAAAAATAAAATTTGCAAACAGTCCATATTGTAAATAGGTATGTTTATCATCTATAATAGATTAAAAATTCATCAACCTTTTCCACTATGATGAGGTCTCCAACTTGTATGTCTGAACTCTTAACTTGCACTTTACCTTAAAAAAAAGAAGAAGTATAATCAACTTAGGCAAACATCAGCACACCAGAGTTCAAATTTTAATAGAAAAATTATTATTGGGGAAATAATTTTTAGAAAATGTTAAATCACTTCAGAAATGTCTCCTTAGGTATACTTCCTAAAGAAATTCATTTCAGAAAATCACAGTCACTGACACCTGCTTATTTGAATAAACCAATTACCACACAGAAGTAACTAGGTATCACAACAAACATAATAAAAACATTAGTAAATTTCCTGATGCTTATCAAAAACATTAAAAGTTCTATTCTCATTTTTCATTATTCTAAATTGCTGCCTAGGCAACCAATGATAAAAAATATAAAACGACATATTTTCAATAGAAAATATGAAATAGTTGATGTTAAGCCAATTATTAGTGTGAGGATTATAAAGATCCTCAAAATCAGTATTTCAAGTGGAATCGATTAGCATCATAACTGATAATCATCAGACAGGCCAAGAAGAGAGCATCTGTCAAAAATTATCTATAGATTGATCCATCATAGGTCTTTAAAAGTCATAATGTACAGAAGGAAAATTTTAATGAGGTGTAAGCTTCAGTTTTAAAATAAAGACAAATATCCTGAAATAACTGGATAATGTGCAAAAGAAATCATATAGTAAAAATGAACAAAAAAAAACTGGTATTATTTTAGTCCTGCCTTACATCTAACAGATAGTTAATTCATTGCTTTCTGCTTCCTTCTAAACTATATCACTTCAGAATCACAGAAAAGCAGGGCTTTGAAAGCTAATTTGAACTTAGACTTTTTTTAAAAAGCAAGCAGATTCCATGTAAAATATTCTTTATCTATTTTATTATATATAGGCTCATTTCCTTTACAGTTTAGGCACAGAACAGTGGTCCTCATTACTCAAAAATTCCAGTCAACTAAGTCATACTTACCAGTGAAGTATGTTATGTGAATGGCCATGGGCTATTTGGAAAATGTTTGTTAGACTAAGAAAAAAAATAGTTAAAAATACAAATGTGAATTTCTTTGTAATATATGTCATATGAATGACCAAATACCAATTACACTAAGAAAAACAATAGTAAAAGATGTGAATATGAAGTAACCTCAAATAGATATTTTTACTTAAAATCACTGAAGTAGGTGGAAAAGAAAGTAGAGCTGTTTTGAACACTGAAATTTTTATCCTATTTATTTGCTACTTCTTTCTTGGAATAATAAGTTTTTGAGCTGGATGAAACCATAAGACACCGTATAGTTCAATCACTTCATCTTACAGACAAGGAAACTAAGGCCCAGAAAGGTGAAGTTCTTGTCCAAAATAAGGGGTGGTAAACTAGAGTGTAGATTTAAACCCAGGTCCTCCGACTTCATATCCACTTTAATTCTATATCGATTAAGAACTTACTTTGTGCAACGTACTGAGCTACGCAAAAAGCACTTCATTAAAAGGGATCGCTCAGTAAGAAAGCAAAGACGAAGAAATACAGGGGGAAATCTAAATGCTGAAAAACAAAAATCTAAGTTTTGTTTTTATAAGAATTAGCAACTGTTCCTTAAGAAACTTAAATTTTCCTAGGGTATATATACAGATAAATAAAAACAACATATGCAAAGTAAATAAAAAGTAATTTTCAAAGTTTGAGGAAGAAGGAAACTAACAACTTCGGAAAAAAGAGTTTCTTATATGAAGTGCCCTTAACCTGAGCCCTGAAGGGAGCTAGATAATCTAAAAGAAAGAAGTAAATCAAGAGCAGCCCAGGCACTGTTTAGCTACACTGTCACTACTGGCAAGGAAAAGAAGTGGGATAGGTAGTTCACAGGAAAAACAAAGGAGTCCATTTTAGCTGTACACAGAATTTGTCAGGGGCATTACTATGAAATCAGTCTGGAAAGATAAGCTGGAGCCAGACTGTAAATGGCTTTAAATGTCAACTCAATTTGTATTTTATCTTAGAAGTAATGGGGAACACTGAAGTTCCCTCAAAAGGGACATGACACAGAACCGTGCTTTAGGAACATCACTTTAGCAGATCTGTGGAGAGCAACTGGAGAGGGAAGAGAATAATAGAGGCACAAAGCCCACTTGGGAATCTACAACAGCAGTCAAGGTTAAAATGTAATAAGGTCCTGAAGTATGGCACCAGCCGGACGATTGAAAAGAATGCAATAAGTTAAAAGGGGCATTATGAAATCAGAATGAATAAGACTTGGCAACTGATGAGATATGAAAGACATGTATTGAGAGCCAGGAGTTGAGGATCCTTCCAAGCTGGTGAACTTAAGTGATTAGAAGGATGATAGTCTTCTCTAAATTTATAGTAAGTTAGGGAAAGAGGTGGCTTTGGAGAGAAAGAGAAGAGCTAGGTGGAACAGTGGATAGAGAGCCAGGCCCAGAGTCAGGAAGAGCTAAATTCAAAGTCAACCTAACACGCTTTCTACTGTATGACTGTAGGCAAGTCATTTAAACTGTCTGCCTCAATTTCCTCACCTGTAAAATGGAGATAATAATAACACCTGCCTCCCAGAGTTGTTGTGAGGATCAAATCAGATAATAATTATAAACAGCTTGGTAGAATGTTTGGCACAGCGTAGACATTTAATAAATATTTCTTTCCCACTACTTTCCACCTTTGGAGTTGATAATTCAGGATTAAAGCTCATTTAAGAGATTAAAGCTTGATCAAATAGCATGCTTGAATCCTAAGGAGTTGGTGAGATTACCAAAACTACAAAGAGAGAAGAAAATGGGGTCCAGGACAGAGCCCTAAAGTATGTCTACACTCCCATCCTCCACTTCTTTCCTCTCATTTACTCCTCCAATCTTTACAGTATGACTTCTGTCCTCATCCTTAGAATGAAACTATTTTCTCCAAAGTTCCAATGATTTCCACATTGCCAAATTTGGTCTTTTCTCAGCCTTAATCCTTCTCAACCTATTTGATAAGAGTCTACAAAGTAACAGAAAAAAATCGGATCAGGGGTCATTCTTCAGTGGATAAGTGGTCAAAGGACATGAACATTTGTCAGAAAAATGATGAACTATTACCCATAAGAAAGATCACTCTAAATCAAATAACAAATGCAAATCTGAGGTTTCATCTGATATTCAGCAAATTGGTAAAAATGACAAGAGTTGGAAACAATATTGGGAAGGTTGAGCAAAGACAGGTACACTAAAATACTGTTGGGAGTTTTAAATTAATCCAATCGTTCTGGAAAGCAAATTGGAATTATGCTGAAAATGGGTCCCTTTGATCCAGAGAACCCACTACTACGCATATAACCCAAGGAGGTCAAGGATTAAAAAAAAAAAAAAAAAAGGTCCCATATAGACCAAAATTTTCTTTGCAACAATTTTTTTGTGTTAGCAAGGAATGGGGAACAAAGAAGATAACTATAAAATAGAATGATTAAACAAGCTACAGTGCTTGAATGTAATGGAATATTACTGAATCACAAGAAATGATGAATATCAACAATTCAGAGAAGCATGGAAAGACATATCAACTGACTCAGAATAAAATGAAACAGATCAAGGAAAATGGATAATGTTACTACAACAACATCAAAAGGAAGATCAAAATACAATAAGTGATGCTGTATAATTATAATACACAAGGTTGGCCTCACAGAATAATTCAGAAAATGTGTTTCTCTCCTTTCTTCAAAGAGATGGAGATGGGATAGTTTGTGTCTATGTAACCACATATATTGCATCTAAGTTCCCAATTAAAACTCCCTCTTCTACAGAAGGCCTTTCCCCCTTAATTCTAGTGCCTTCCTTCTCCCAATTATTTCTTGCACATACTTTGTTTGTATGCATTTGTTTGTTTGCTGTCTTATTCATTAGTGTGTGAGCTCCTTGAAGGGAAGGACTGTCTTTCGCCCCTTTTGGTGTCCCCAGTGCTTATCACGGTGCCTGGAGTATAGCAAGGACTTAAGTGCTTACTAACTTTTTCTGCAGAGAAGTGGGTAGGAAGTAGGAAACTGTAGACGTTCTTCTCTGAAACTGGCTATGAAAGATTATACCTTTCAAAGATACAGGACAATAGCTTAAGGAGATACAAGGCTCGAATGAAGATTTTTATAAGGATGAAAAAGGTGAGGGCAGGTTATTAGACAGTGAAATAACCAGTGGAATGCACCATTCATCTCCTGGCACGAGGAAGGGGCTAGAAAAGGTGTCCTAAAAATTGTCTGCTTCACCTAAACCTGGCCTGCTTACTCCAGCAGGCAGGCAGGCAGGGATCCCACTCTGCAGTCAAAACACAAAAAATGTACAAAAGTCTTTGCAAAGATGATTCCACTCACCATGAGCACATGGAATGTGTGCACACTTGTGGACAACACAAAATACAATAGACCTGAAAGACAAACAGCTTTTATTGTGTCACATCCAAATAACATGCATGAGTGAAACAAACCTGGCAAATGAAGGCCAGCTTACAGAAGTTGGAGCTGGATGCATGTTTTTCTGCAATGGTGGCTGGAATAAGCAGCGCTGTGAAGATAGCAAAGGTTTTGCAATCAAATCTAATCTGGTCAACAAGCTTGCAGTTCCAAAAAAAGTGAATGACAGGCTCATGATAATACAAAGGCCACTTGTAGGAAAAGTGCTACTCCACCATCATCAGTGCATATGCTCCCACCATGATGAACACAACAAGCTTGTAATTCTGGGTGACTTTAACGCCAGAGTAGGTAAGGGCTACCAAACATGGCAGGGAGCTCTTGGGAGGAATGGAGTAGAAAACAACAACAGTCACTTATATTGCAGACTTGTGCAGCTCATGATTTTCTCATCACCATACTGTTTTCCATTTACCTAAAACAATAAAGCTTCAAAGATGCAACCTCCAAGCAAAAGCCACTGGTATTTAATAGACTATGTAAGGAGAAGAGACACAAAGAATGTGAAAGTAACAAAGGCAATGTGTGACAGAGTGCTAAATTGATCATAGAATTATCCTCTCAAAGCTAAATATTTGCACTCAACAAAAGTGGTGGCCTTAGGGCAAGACCAACAGATTAGAGAGCTTTGCCATGTGTGAACAGGTTGTTGCTGACTTGGAGGGAAAAATGAGCTAATACAAGGTTAGCAAAACAGTAGTGCAGAAAGGGACTGGGCAGCTTGTAGAGAATTGCTGTATAGAGTTGCATTCACTTATCTGGGCCAGAACACTCAAAAACACCCCGATTGGTTTGATGAAAATGATTGGGAAATTCAGAAGTTACTAACTGAAAAAAAAGAGAACTCCACAGGATGTACCAGTAGGATAGTTTATCCCTAAGAAGACAATGTTTAACTCCATCAAAAGCAAAGTACAAGCAAAGGTTAGAGAGATGTAGGATTCTTGGCTCAGTAAGAAGGCAGATGAAATTCAGTTTTACACTGACAGTAACAAGAAAAATGCTATTATGATGCCCTAAAGGCTATATATCTGCCAAACACCTACAGTGTATCTCTCAGGATATGATCCTAGAGGGATGGGCTGAACATTTTCAAAGTGTTCAAAAGACCATATCATCAATACTGAAGCCAATGACTATACATTTAAGGGATGAAGTCAACCCCTATCTACCTGAACTTCCAACTGAAGAAGAGGTTTTGAACGCCATTAGGCTCCTCATGTGGCACAGCTGGTGCTGATTCCATTCCAGCAGAGATTTACAAGGCAGAGGATCCATTGCTCATAAAAAAGCTGACTAAAATCTTCTGGGTCACATGGAAAGAGGAGGTTATTCCTCAGGAGTGCCTCCACTGTCCATCTCTATGAAGAAGGGGAAATAGGTTGTCCTCTGACAACTGTGGAGATCTCTCTTAGTCACCACCAGCAACATTCTTTCCAAAGTCCTTCACCTGGAAGATGATCATCTACTCAAGAGTCAGTGTGGCTTCATAAAGGGCTGAGGAATGGTTGATATGGTGTTTGCTGCCTGACAACTCCAGGAGAAATGCCAGGAACACAACAGACATCTGTACAGAATGTTGGTTGATCTGAAGGCCTTTGATACTGTGGGTTATAAGGGTTTGTGGAAGATCATGGCAAAATTTGACTGCCCAGAAAAGTTTATCATTATTGCATGCCAGTTTCATGATACCATGTTTGCATAAGTTCTGGATGAAGGAAAATGCTCTTGCGCTTTTCCAGTCAACAAAGGAGCGAAGCAGGGATGTGTGTTTGCTCCCATGCTTTTTAGGATAATGTTTTTAGTGATGCTGATGGGTACCTTCAATGAGGACAAAAACAGCATCAAGGTCAGCTACCACACTGACAGTAAATTATTTAACTTGAACAGTCCAGAAGCCACGAACAAAGTGGAGGGAGAGCTGGTACACAACTTTTTGTTCACAGATGACTGTACACTCAATGCAGCCTCTGAGGCTGAGATGCGAAAGAGTGTGGATCAATTCTCTGCTGCTTGTACTAATTTTGGCCTAAAAATTAACACACCAAGAAGACACAGGTTTTCTACCAGCCAGCACTTCACTATCCATATGTGGAACCATCGATTACAGCAAATAGAGAAACTCTGAATGCTGCAGGTAAGTTTACTTGCCGTGGCAGCATACTTTTCAGGAATGTACACATAGAAGATGAAGTTGACACATGCATTGCCAGAGTCAGCTCAGTGTTTGGGAGGCTCCAAAACAAAGTATGGGAGAGAAGAGGTGTTAGGTTGCTGTATTAGCAATTTAGATTTGAAGATCTTTCCCACTCATTAATAGGCCACGTGACCTGCTTACATCCCAGGAAGCCTAAGACACATGTGGTGGGAGGAGCTACCTGACAGGAAAAGAAGTTATGTCACAGGAAATGCAGAGAGAGAGAGAGAGAGAGAGAGAGAGAGAGAGAGAGAGAGAGAGAGAGAGAGAGCCACCCTCATGATTGTTAGAACTGAACAGGATGACTTAGCTGTACTGTGAGTTTGTTTTGGGGAAGCCCCCCACAGAGGGTCAGAGAGGTTTTGGGATGGCAAGGCTCCAGGCTGTGATATGGTGTTTTAAGTTCCTTGCTGTTATGATAAAGGGGGCTGACTGGCTGCGGTAGCTGAACATTTGGTTATGGGATATGGTTTTCTGGTGTCTGAATAAATGTTATACTTCTACCTTCTCTATGGAAAGTCTCTCATACCTTGCAATACAGAACTACATAGGCATATTCATGATTATCATTGATGTTATGTTTATTGCCTTACTGTTACAGTTACCTACCAAACTGAAGGCCTACATAGCCCCTGTGCTGACCTTATTATAGTATACCTGTGAAACCTGGAAAGTCTACCAGTGTCACACCAGGAAACTGAATCACTTTCATTTGAATTGGCTTAAGAAGATTCTGAAGATTACTAGCAAGATAACATACTAGACATTGAGTTCCTCTCTGGAGTTGAACTGCCAAGCATTCAAATTCTGTTGCAGAGAGCACAAATGTGATAGGCTGGCCACATTGTTCGAATGTCAAAAATAAGTTTATTAAAAGCCCATTTTATGGAGAACTCACAGGAGGCAAGTGCTCATACAGAGGTCAGGAAAAGCAATACAAAGACACTCTCAAGGTCTCTCTAAAGAACTTTTTCCTGAGCTTATTTAAGTATCAGATTCAAGATCTGAACCTGTCTCTCTTGTCTTCTAAGTCCTGAAAAACTTCAGAACTATGGGATTGTGAGACATGGGAGACACTGGCACAGGAGCATCTAGCATGGCATGCCTGCATCAAAGAAGGTGCTGTGTTCTATGAGCAAAGCAGAATTGCAGTAGCTCAAAAGAAACATGAGATATGCAAATTTAGAGATATCTCCTTCCGAAATGCTGTTTTATATATTTTTCATTAAATTATATTTTTGAAACATCTATAGATGAAGTTGAATTTCAACTACTACCTATGTAACATGGTATGGTAAACAGAGTACCAAGTTGTTATCAGAGAATTTGAATTCAAATCCTGTCTCTTGTCAATCAGTAACTACATGACCATCATTTTTCTGGGTTTCAGTTTCCTTACCTTTAAAGCAAGAGAAGGAACTAAACTAAATGGTTATTATCTCATTTACCAGCAGGAAAATTTTCTAGACTTCTGCAAAGTAATATATGACTTTAACAAGTCACAACCTCTCTGAATCTCAGTTTCCTCTAAAATGAGAATGAGGCTGACAATAAATAAAAAGTGTTATTTTTATATCACATTAAGGTTTTCAAAATATTTTATATCCACACAAAAACTCTGTGAGGTAAATAAAACTATGAGGTAAATACAAAAGTTCTTACTATTCAGACCACATGAGAAATAAAACAAGAAAGTATTTTGCAAACTGTAAATCATCAAACAAATATAAGGTAGAACTATTTCTGATTGACAATGTGTCAAACTGGAAGTTTTTACTTTAGTTGATTATGAAACCATTTCTCAAATTCTGCTTTTTTTAAAATGTAGCACCATGTTTACTTTGAGCAGTTTTGCATTTATCTGTGATTCTTATATTTTCTTCTGTGACAGTGTGGGCCCTTGAAAGAACAAAACTGTGCTTTTAAGTCCTAACTAGTCTAGTGGGATTTTATTACAAGCTGAATGTAAATAAATCCTTCTGGTTGGATGAATTACTGAATTTCTATATGTGACCCAAATGTCTCTAAAATTACACATGTACTTTTTGGTATATCCAACAAATACTGACTTATTAAAACACAAACACATCAAGGTAATAACAAAGGTGTGTATGCAAATGCATATGTGTGTGTATGTCATACCAAAATAATGTCAAGTGTGTATGTTTATGAATATATGTGTGTATATACACACATTATAGCACTAAATAAGTAATGCAACACTTCTCTTCCTCAACTACATTGTACTCTAAATAGACAGTTGTATATGGCATAATTATTATCTTATATCGATACTAGCTTTCCTATTTTGCCATTGAAGTTCATTTTCTCTTGTTTCAACAATCCGGCTAGCAGCTGCTGTGGAAGGTGTAAAATCAACAACAACCAGCTCACAGAACACTGCAAAAGCCCAGGTTCTTTTGATCTGCTTTACTAAGGAAAGCAACGTTAAGGGGTTAGCAAGCTTACTTTAATTCAGCATACAAATACCATTCACTTAGTTCAGGGGGAAAAGCCAGCACCCTGAACTTTAGAGCAAAATATAAACAAATTACAAACATCAACAGACAGACCAAATACAATTCATAGTTACCAACACCTAAGTTCAGTCTGGTAGCTCATAACAATGGCTGGCCCAGAGGAGCCACCACAGCTGTGGGTCAGAGCTCCGGAAAAGGAAAGCTAACCCCTGGGTTTATATCTTTTTCAGGGTCAAGGGTGAGTCACACATGTGACTCACCCACATGACCTAAAATCGTCACAAAGATGCAACTTAAACCCATGTGGTCTAAAAGTGATGTCACAAATATGTCACTCAAAGCCATGTAAACTAGGCTTTCCCTTGAGGCAAGGAGGTCGTCAAGGACTCCTAATTTGATCAAGGAACTAAAGGCCAAACTCTTCAAGGGCACTTGGTTGAACTAAGTGCTAAGAGCCCATTTTGACTGCCAACACATCTCTCTACTCCACATTGTCTCTAACCAACCTCCTCCATCTCTCTCTTTCTCTATCATACACACACACACACACACACACACATTCATTCTCTCTCTCTCTCTCTCTCTCTCTCTCTCCCTCTCTCTCTCCCCCCCCCCTCCCTTCTCCCCTCCCTCCCTCCCTTTTTGGTGCTTCTGGTTCAGACATTTCTTCAAATTAGGTTGGTAACTGAGGCGGGCACCCATGTGGCAACTACCAGTCTTCTCTAATAATCAAAATTAGACCTTATGAAATGCTTAAATCATCCCAATACTCTTCAAATCTTAATTTTCAAAAGGATGATTTAGTAATTTTGCATATAGTAACCTAGTCACATGCCAACAAGAGGATTTCAGTTTTTCACACAGTAACACAACCATGTGAAGACATCAGAATATCTTTTTTTTTGTCTCATGATTCTTGGTCAACACAGAACAAACTCATTTAAGAGTGTAACAAACTTCTAAAAATCCCACATATGATAAACTTAAATATCATGCTGTGCTCAAGGTAAATAGAAAAATAATTTGGTCAAGTTCTTTTATCAGCTTCCAATTGATTCTCTACTTCTATATTAACAATGGAAGGAAATGCTTTTTTTTTTTTTATGTACCTCTCACTATTTTAACTGGAAGCAGCTAGGCGGCGCAGTGTGGAAGCTGGACCTATAGTAAGGAAGAACTGAGTATAAATAGAGCCTCAGACACCTACTAGCTATGTGACCCTGGACAAGTCACTTAACCTCTGTCTCAGTTTCCTCAAATATAAAATGGCCCCTACTTCCCAGGGTAGTTGTGAGAATCATATAATATTTGTGAAAGCATTTGGCATAATGCCATGTAAAAAAAAAAAACCCTTTTTTCTAGTTATCTTTACCTAGTAACACCTGTACAATCTTTAGACAGATCACACAAACTAAAATTAAAGACTAAAAAGCAGCATCTATTGAGACTTTAGATATCACCTAATTTATAGTTTTAACAGTCATTTGCAAATTTCAAGTTGGAAGGCTATTCCTGCATTGACCTTATAGTTCTCAACCTGAGGCATTTTTATATTTAACTCATTTACTAATGTCCCCCTTAGGGCTGTTCCAGCATTAAAAGGGTCCTTATTGAACCTGGTACAAAATCTCACAGCAGGAAATGACCTTTAAGTCATGTAGGCTTATACCTGAACAAGAATCCCCTCTAGAATGACCCAACAAACGGTCATCCAGGCTGCCTGGAGACTTCTAGACAGAACTCGCTACTTACTGAGATAGCCCTATCACACAGTTTTTCCTTAAAACAAGCCTAAATCTGCCTTTGTAACTTGTACTCATTGCTCCTCATTTTACTCTACAGGAGCATAGAGAATAAAGTCTAATCACTTTTCCATACAAAAACACTTCAAATATTGGAAGACTGTAATCATGTTGATATCATGGGAGTGCCCCAGTGTGATATCATCAAAAGGCCAAGATCTGCAGAAGCTTAAAGCTGGAGAACTGAAAGGCAACAGGGAAAGTCTTAAGATACAAAATAGACATTTCCCACTCTAGAAAGGTTGGGAGATATGAATATCTTGCCTGCATATGATGAAACTGAAACTAATCACTTTAAGGCACCATGGAGTAGCTTGAGAACTTTTGAGAGAATTTGTCCAAGTAAAGAAAAGACTCTCAGGACTCAGGCTCTGAAAGAGTCAAAGGCAAGGATTTTTTTGTTGATTCTAAATTAAGAGTAGTTGCCCCAACTTAAAGAGTCTGGCAATACCACAGCCAAAGAGAAAGCTGTACTCCGCTCGACACCTCCGCCCAGCCACCAGAAAAAAAGACCAGCTACCTATCAAAAAATGAGTGGAGAAAGAACAGATTGACCTAGCAAAGATGCCATGCTCCAGCCAAGCAATGTGCCTGGCCCAGTGCAAAGTCATCAGCGCATAATTAAGAGTCAAACTAACCACCAAGCACCAAATGACCTATTTGACCAAGCCCAACAGCAGACTGGTCCATCTAACTGAGTTACCTCATCCCAGGAGGAGAAAACACAGTTAAGTCTATTGACCCAGTGGAGAAACTATCCCCTAAGAGCCAGCCAAGCCAAACAAGTCAACTCACAGTAAATTTCATTAGGACCTTCTTCCAGAAGGGAAAAAAAATCATCAATAGCCTGTAGTTTCAGAATTCTGAGATGCCTGGCCATATACGTCCCCTATGAGCATGATCCACTACCAATGTACTTTAAGTTTGTTCTTACCCAATCCTGGATTGTAGGAGAATGGTTCCCTATTGTTTGGGGAAAATGCTTTGTAACTACAACCCTTGCTGCTGTGCCATTTGAGTAAATATCTTTGATAAAGAACAGACTCTACTAGCTAATTAAGGGAGAGCACACTGGTGAGGGCTCGTGAATTAGTATTATGAAGATGACCACCCACAGGGTTAGCCTCGGAATCCTGGGAGTAGTAAAAGTGACCCTTCTGGTGACCTAACCTGTCAGTGGCAGTGTGAGCCAGGCAAGTGAGCACTGAGAAGGCATTACATTTACATGTAATGTAAATATAAAGCTAAACCTTTTAAGTTCCTTTAGCCCTAGAGTCAGCAAATGGGAGTTGGGGTCTGCTTTTGGACACCTTTTCCCAAGAGCTAAGAATGGTTTTTACATTTTTAAGCAAAGCCTTATTTTATTATTTAAAAAAACAAACAAACCAGTGTTAGCTTACAGTACAAAAGCACAGAAAGGCAGGATTCTGTCATCCTTGCTTTAGCCTATACTCATATGGTATGACCTTTTTGTTGCTGTTGTTCAAATGTTCAGTTGTGTTCTGACTCTTCATGACCACATGGACCAAAACACTCCAGGCCTTTTTATCCTCCGCTATCTCTCAAAGTGTGTCCAAGTTCCTGTTCATTGTTTCCATGCTGTCCCCTTTTTCCTTTTGGCTTCAGTTTTTCCCAGTATGAGGTTTTTTTCCAGTGAGTCCCAACTTCTCATTTTGTGGCCAAAATATTTAAGCTTCAGCTTCAGCATGTGACCTTCCAGTGAATAGTCTAAATTAATTTCATTAAGTACTGACTGATTTGATCTCCTTGCTGTAGAAGGGACTCTCAAAAGTTTTCTCCAGTGGTATCTTCCAACAATATTTGGGAAGTTTGAAAGACAGGAATGTTGGGGGCGGGGGGGGGAAGACGAGTTCAGTTTTGGACATGTTGAGTTTTAGCTAACATCTAGAAGCCACCTAGTTTGAGATGACAAATATACAGTTGGAAATAGGAGAAAGGTTAGAGCCTGACAAACATATTTGAGAATCATGAGCATAGAGATGATAATTAAATCCATGAAGTCACCAAGTGAAATAGTATAGAGGGAGAAGAGCAGAAGGCCCAGCACAGAGCCCTGTGGGACACTCAAGGTTAGTGGGCATGACCTGGAAAAAGATCCAGCAAATGAAACTGAAAAAGAGCAGTGAGATCATTAGTAGGAAAACCAGGAAAGAGCAGTGTCACTGAAACCTAGAAAGCTGGGGGTGATCAAAGGCGCAGTATTAAAGGCTGTGGAGAGATCAAGAGGGATAGGGATTGAGAAAGGGCTATTGGGTTTGGCAATTAAGAGATCATCAGTAACTTGAGAGAAAGAAGTTTCAGTTGAATAATGAGACCAGAAGCCAGACTGCAGAGTGAAGAAGATCTCATATCCTCTTAAACTGATTCTTTTAATCTATTATTAGTGAAGTTGGTTTGAATTATATATTTTTTTATTTTTTGAAATATGATATCTAGACTTTTTTTTCCTTTTTCTTTTTTTTTAAATTTATTTATTTATTTTTAGTTTACCACATACGGTTCTACAGAGTTTTGAGTTCCAGATTTTCTCCCCTCCCTTCCCCCTCCCTCCCCAAGATGGCATGGAATCTCATATAACTGTCATGTATAATTTCGCATTGAATTAATTTATGCACTAGTCAAGTTGTGGAGAAGAATTTTGACCAATGGAATGAATCATGAGAAAGAAGAAACAGAACCAAAAAAAAAAAAACCAACCCAAAAACAAAAACAAAAGAGAAGCAAAAAAGGCGAGCATGTAGTGCGCCTCGATCTGTATTCAAACTTCACAGTTCTTTCTCTGGATGAAGATAGCATTCTCCATCGTGAGTCCCTTGGAGTTGTCCTTGCACCTTAGGTTGCTGAGAAGAGCACAGTATGTCAGGGTTGGTCCTCACGGAATCCATATATCTGTGGCTGTGCACCACGTTGAATTATATTTTATGATTCCTGAGTGACTCATTAATTTTAACCTTGGAGCCTGGACTGGCCTATCATAGTCTTGACCGGGAATAGCTAGGGATATATCACTGCCCTCAAGGAGCTTATATGCTAACAGGGACGACAACACACATGAGAAATTAATAGCATTCTTGTCTGGGAATTCACAATTCTGGAACAATGTAGAATTCTACTGACATGCCTTTTCCAGAAACAATAGTAGGTAGTATTGATTTTGGATTTCCCAAGAGTGGGGGGGGGGGGGGGGGGGGGGCGGGCGAAGGTGTTAGTAAACACAGGCCAGAAAATAACTGGGGTAAAAGTCTAAGGAGTAAAGAACAAAGTGGCTTAGGTCGTCCCAGGTATGGCCTCTGGTGGTCCAGTGAAAAGCTCTTTTCCAAGTGCAAATGAACTAGACAGTAGTAATTATCATCATGATCATTAAGTCATGTAAACACATAAATAGTTTTAAAGTTTGCAAACTTTCTTCACAGCACCTTCCCACTGGGGCCTTGCCCAGAAGTCCTTTATGCTTTTCCCAAGTCCTCCCAAAGTCATACAAGGTACAGCTTTCTGTTAGATCTTCCACAGTTATTTTCCCTAAAGTCAGTTGAAGTACTGGCTTTCCCTATGCTTCTGCTAGTGTTTCCTGTCCTACCTCTTCAGCTGCTGGTGGGACTTCTGATGCTCTCAAATGGACTGCCCAAGATTAGGGTAGAACAAAGAAAAAGAAACAAAGGCACCACATATTTTCCCAACCCAGCAGCTCACAACAGTTCCTGCCTCACTCTATCAAGAAGGAAAACAACCAAGGATTGGAAGACTAATTAGGAGCCTATTATAGGGAAGTGATAAGTGCCTAAACTAGAGGCGAAGTATTGAGAATGGGCAGGAGAAGACAAATTAGAATGATACCAAAAGTAGATTCAAAAGGCCTTGCTGACAGATTGGACACTGAGGTGGGGAGAAGGGAAAGACAAGTCAAAAATGATTCCCAGGAAGGAAACAGAGGATGGGAGAAGATATACAGAGGTTCTGAGGGGTGAAACAAAGTTGTTTGGCACCATACATCTCTTTTACTTTAGCTAACAAACAAGGTGAACATGTTCTCATGCAGGAAAATGCAGGAATCTGAGGAGTGAAGAATGTTGACTAGCACATGGGTAAAGACCAATAAAAGCAGAAACAAAAGGGATTCCCAGATTTAAAATGTGAGCGACTTGGAGTTCAGCAACACAAAAATGGTATAGGGAAATTTGAAGGAGGCAAATCTAAGAAAGAACATTATGAGTTCATTTTTTAACATACTGAGCTTGATGCCCTAGCAGGACATCCAGGTGAATATGTACAATATGCAAGTGGAGATAAAATGATTAGTGTTCAGGATGAGCTATTTATAAAGAGAATTGGCAGTCATCTGCATAAAGGGTGGCAACTGAACCCATGGAGAGGAATGTAATTGAAATTGTAGAAGAAAAGAAGTCTAGATTGACCTGTAGTCATATAATGAGCAAGTCACCTATCCTCTTTGTGTTTCACTTTTTCAATCTATGACATCTATAGTCCTTACTTGGAAGGGCTGATGTGAGGATCAAATGAGATAATGTATATCAAAGTGCTTTGCAAACCTTAAAGTGCTGCATAAATGCATTGTTAAAAAAGGAGACAAGTGGCCCAGAACAGGTATTTCGGTGACAGCCAAACTTACAGTGTCTCTAACCATCATCCATCTCCCATCTCAAAGAAAATTGGGAAGGAATAATCTAACAGATGGGAGAGTAATTCATAAATTCCTTAATTTCATAATCATGTCAAAAACTCCATTAAGTACAATGTAAATATATTATTTTTAAAATTTGAAATATGATCTCCTATAGAGAGTCATGGAAATGACCCAAGGTAATACGCTTATAAGTAAAATAAAGGTAGAAATAGCAATATATGCATATGTATGCACAAGCATATTATACTATAATATTAATAAAAATTGATAGCATACCACAGTAGAATAGCAATATAAATATCACCCAGTTTTAGATATTATTTCACAATATAGCAATTTGCTTTGCACTTAAAATATTTAATAACATTACACAATAAAATACAAAATCTGTAAATTTGGTATTCCCATAACAGATTACAAGCTCCACGATACTGATCCTCCCTTAACAGAATTCTGTACATTGTGTACTACATACAGTAAATGCTTTCTTATTTGATGAATTTTAAAATTTAATGAGAAAAAGTTTGTTCAGTAAATACCTATGTTGCATACCAAACATACAGGGTTGGAGGCTGGAAGGAGGAGTAAATAGTCAAGAACAAGAACTGATGATAAGGTTACATTGTATAAGCTGTAAATGTCTTCTACATAAGTACAGTACCCATCAAGAGGGAGAGGAAAAGAAAAAGGCAAAGAAAGGACTTATTAAGCACTTATTAGCGCTGTGCTAAATGCTTCACAAATATCTACGTTGATTCTCATAACAACCCTGGAAAGTGGTAATATTATGATCTCCCTTTTACAGATGAGGAAATTAAGGCAGACAGCAGTTAAGTGACTTGTCCAGAGTCACACAGCAGTAAGAGTCTGAGACTGGATTTGAACTCATGTCTTCTTGCCTTCAAGCCCAGAGCTCTACATCCTGTGCTACCTACCTTAGCAAATAAACATTTGATTGATGACACAAAGAGGAAAGATCTAGTGGTAAAATAACAGATAAAATGCAGAATCACAAAATCTTAAGTGTTAGAAAGAATGCTGTAGGACATGTAGCCCATCTCATACCAGAAGCACATATTTCTTCTTCAAGTTCCAACAAGTGGTCATTCAGTTTTAATGAAAGGAAACTCACTTCCTACAGAAAGAACCAATTCCACTTTTGGACTGCTCCAGTAATTACTAAGTTTTCCCTTAAACTGAGTTCAAATGTGCCTCATTGCAAATTCTAGCACTTGGGATAAGCAAAACAAATCTGATCCCTATTCCCCATTAAAGACTTTTAAATTCCTGCAGATGGCTTATCATGCCTCAAGTTTTCCATTCTCCAGATTTAACTTCAAATCTTTCAACTGACCCTCGTATGGTAGGTTTCAAATATACACATCATGACAGTCACCATTCTCTTTTATATCTCTCTACAAAAGATTGGTGTGAATGTTATTGTTAAAATGTGACACCCAGCATAGTACAGCAGGACTGCCACCTTCCTTGTGAACTCTCTAAGTTTTATCAACTTGCTTTGTCTTTTTTGGGATTCTACATTATATTACTGAATCATACTGATCCTGAAGCCTATTAAAATCCACACTAACTGTTTTCTAGCTACCTCTTAATCTGTAATGTGCAAGTTAATCAGTACAACATAACAGATGCTAGTCTTAGAGTCAAGAGATCTGGGTTCAGAAACTTCCTCAATCTGTAACATGTCACTTAACTTCACAGAGCCTCAGTTCCCTCATCTATAAAATGGAGTAAAAAAATCTGTACTACCTAAATTTAAAGTTATTGTGATGAAAGCACTTTGCAAATCTGAAAGTGAATAAATGTGAGATTTTTTTTTATTATATACAATTGTCTTTTAACTCTACAGCAGGACCGTATATACTTCCATTCCATTTTATCTTAGATATACGGCCCACATTCCAGATCCACTGATGTCACACAAGAGCTTAATAAATGCATATTGACTATCACCTAATTTTATCAGCTACCCTTTCTAGCTTATGAAAGCTATGTCTTCATCCAAGTTTCTGACAAAAATTGCAAGATGTTACACAGAAAACAAACAACCTTGATTAAGAAAACTGCTTAGTGTAAGAAGCAAATAATCTCCAAAAGCTGGGTATTTTAACTACATAGAGTATACAGTAACATACCAAAAAATGTTCAATAAACACCACTCAGATCAAAATGTCTTACAAACACTAACTTAATATTCAAGCAATAATAAACAAGGTATGGCTTATGTTCTATAAACGTAAAAGAATTTCAGTGTTGAAGGGACTTGGCTGCCATCTAGTGTGAACTAAATCTGGAGGAAAAAAATCTTCAACATTCCCAATATGTGGCCATTCAACTCTAGTTTGAAGACCTCAAGACAACAAAGAATCCACTATTTCCTGAGGTAACCCTTTACATTTTTGCATACCTTAACTCACTGAAAATTTTTCCTTGCATCAAATATCAATTTACCTTTTGAAATTTCCACTTATTGTTCCTAGCTCTGTCTTCTAATGTCATGAAGGAAAATTTGACCTCTCTCCACATGAATCTTTCAAATACTTGAAAAAAAAAAAAAAACTACCATGTTGTCCTCCTTTGCATCCTCTTCTCCAGAATAAATATCCCCAATTCCACCAACAGACAATCATACAGCATGGCCCTTTGGCATCCCAGATGCCTTCTTCTGTAAGTACTCCAGATTATCAATGTACTTCTAAAATAGGATACTCACAACTCAACACAATGAACTGCTGTGGTCTAACTAGAAAAGAATACAGGGGACTAGCACTTCCTTGTTCCTAAAGTTATGTCTCTTAATGAAGCCAAAGGCTGAATTAGCACTCTTGGATGTCAAATCATACTGTTAACTCATGTTGAGCTGAAAGTACATTAAAACTATCAGATTTCCCCAGACAAACCTATGCCTCCCCCTATGAACTTGATTTTTGGACCTAAGTAAAAGACTTTACATTTGCCATTGTTAAATTTCATTATCTTAGATTTGGCCCAATGTCCAAGCCTGTTAATATCTTTCAATCTGTCATCTGTAAAGTTGTTAAGCTTTTATCTAAGTTACTGGCTGCTAATTGTTAAATAACACAAGATCAAGCACAGATTTCTAGGGCATTCCCCCAGGAAACTGCTTCCAAAAATGTTTCCATGAATGGTTGGACCAATTATGAATACAGCTTTCAGTATTTTTATCTATCCGATGTTGTTTCCAACTTTTCCACAAGAACTGCATATGAGATTTTATCAGATGCTTGCTAAAATGTACATAATCAATATAATTCCCTTAATCAACAAGTTTAATAACTGCTATAAAAGAAAAAAATTGATTAGCATGGCATGTTCTTGTAGAAGTCACACTGTTCTTGTCTCTTATCACCTATTTATTTTCTGTGTTTACTAACCATTCCCTTAATAATGCATTCTAGAATTATGCCAAGAATCAAACTCAAGGTTGCTAGTGTAATGTCTGCACAGTCTGTTTTCTTTGCTTTACTTAAAATTGAGACATTTGATCTGCCTTTCTGCATTCTCTAAGATAGTGCTCTAGTTTACTATCTCTCACTCCCACCCTCATCAACCTGACTCTTTACCAATTCTTTCCCCTAAAAACATGTTCCAATTTTTTTAAACAGGAAATAAATTTTTAAAAAAATACAAGTCCCCAAGCTCATCAAAACCTGAAAAAAAAAACCAGAAATGTATTGCCATATTATCCCTGTCAAATAGGTTACTTATTTTTAGGCAAAGAGTTTAACAACTCATTAAAAAAAAGCTGTCAATCAACAAATATGTATTGAGCACATATCATGTGCCAGGCACTTACTTCACTACTTACATGCACATTTTAATGGGGAAGACAATAGAGAGAACACAGACATAAAGTTAATAAATATAAATAAAATATTTACAAACAAAATAGTTTGGGAGGGAGAGCACCAGCTATTGGAGAGGACCAGGAGAGGTTTTATAAAGATGGTGCTTGAGATAGATCTTAGAGGAAGTAGGAGACTCAAGGAAGCTGGGGAAAAAAAAGAAAGCATATTCCAAACATGTGGGAAGGACCCAAAGGAGGAAAGAAGGGAGAGAGGAGGATCCTGCGTGAAATACAGAGTGCCCAATATGGCTGGATCGGAGAGCACCCAGAGGGACAGTAATATCCAGTGAGACTAGAAAGATAGGTTAGAGCCAGGTTGTGCACGGCTTTAAAACCTAAATAAAAGAATTTATACTTTGCCCTAGAACCAATAAGAAGTCCCTGGAGTTGACCAAACCAGAAGTCACATGGTCAAATCTGCGCCTAAGGAAAATTAGCAACAGTGCACAGGATATACTGATATGGGTTAGAGACTTGAGGCAAGGAAACCAATTAGTAGGTGGTTGCAGCAATCTAGGCAAAAGGTGATAAGTGGCTGAAGGAGGGTAATAGATGTCTAAGTGGAGCTCTGCACAATATTCCTCGAATATTTATTTTTTAAAAGATTTCTTTAACCTGAATCATTGTGACTGGCTTACTTTGATACTTACTAGATACTACAAAAGAGATACAAAGCCAGTTAATTCTCTGGTATATCCATACACATACAACTGTGTATATGTGTGTATACATATATGTGTACATATCCATATGTACACATATGTATATATAACTATGAACACATAAAACACATGTATGCATGTGTATATTCAATATCATGTATATATTCCCATGTATTAATAAACATCCATATTTATTTTAAAAACTGAAGTGGTAAGTAATAATAAGGAAGAATGGACTAAACACATACTATGTGCCAGGCACTGTGCTAATTTCTGTACAAATATCACCATTTCATATAGAAAGCAAAGTGACATCTGAAGATAAGTTCGGACTAAAGGAAGGTCATCTGTTTGTATATGAAAACCATTTTTTAAGACAAAGAAAGAAAGGAGGATATAAGCAGAAGCAAACATGTCAACTGATAAGAAGAAGAAGAAATTATACAGAGAGGCAATCTCCATGCCATAAAGGCATAAAAGAATGAAAAAGAAAAGCAATATTACAGTTTTAAAAGGGATGAAAAGAATTTCGCATGTTTGAAAAACAGGCAATTTTTGTAAAATTAAAAACCAAACATTCTTCAGTAATAACAAATATAGTCAATTTGTAAATCTATAAGCCTATAATCAATTCTTTCTCTGGTCTGTCAAAAGAAAGAATCATTAGATAGCATTAGAAAGAACACTAAAATAATGCAATATTATATCTTTGCAAAGAAACATTCAGAGACAAAACATTGAATGTTATTCACTGCATAAATTATTTTTGCCAACTATTTTCCCTCTAAAAACATTTCACTAGCTAAAATACTCTTTACCATCTGTGTAATTACCAATAAAAAGTCCAAAAACTGTCAGTATTGGCTGCACATCCAGACTTTATAGTCCACCAAGGCACAAGCCTTTTGCCTAAAGCAAGATGCAGAACTAAACACTGAAATAAGTATCTATACTAATTCATTATGCTCACCAGATAAAAGATTTTGCAAGGAATTACAATGGTGTAAAACTTTAACAAATATCTCATATGTGCTAAGAGATATTTTATATTTTAACAATCAGTAGTACACACAAGAAATAAACAAAAACAAATATGGTCTTACTCAAGAGGATACACTCCAAAGATTCCTATGGATAAACTAAATGCTTTACCTTTAACTATTCCCTGAAGGACATAACCTACATAAATCTATATAAAAACATAAAGATGCTAACTTGAATAATTTAGGATTCTAAGAATTTCTAAATCTCAACTGACATCAAAATGTGTAAGGAGATTGACTCTTCCAGTCTCATCACATATACAGATACATAAATCTATGCTATACAAATATACGTGAATGTGTAGACAAAGGGCTGAGAGCCTCTGTTCTGTCATTTTTTTCCTTCCCTTCCTCCTCAATTTTCCAGTATCTGACGCCAGCTTCATTGCTATTAGAAACTTAGTTCTTAAACAGTCCTAAGTGTGAAGGTGAATGTTTTCTTGAAAGAGATGGAGTGATATAGCAAGTTGACTAGCTATAAAAATATACACAGAATAATGTTAATTTGTGTACACGCACACACGTTAAATATAAGGCACTAGTCAGTCAGTCAACAAACATTCATTATGACCCAAGCACTGTGCTATAAACTAGGAATACAAAAAGAGGCAAAAGACAGAGTCTACCCTTGAGAAGTTCACAAAATAGTGGGGGGGAGGGGGAGGGAGATCAATAACTATGCACAAACTGTATAAAGGATAAATAGCAACTAATTAAGAGAGGGAAGCACTAAAATTAAGAGTGGCTGGGAAAGATTTCTTGTAAAAAATAACATTTTAGTTGAGACTTAAAGGAAACCAGAGAAGGCAATATGAGGAGATGAGAAGAGCATTCCTAGCATGGGGGACAGCCAGGAAATGCCTGGAGTCAAGAGATTGAGTGTCTTACTCATGGAACAAACACGAAGGCCAGTGTTACTGGACTGAAGAGCTACTGGTAGGAAATAAGGCATAAGAAGACTGAGAAATTAGGAAGAGGCTAGATAATGAAGGGCTTTGGATACCAAACAAGATTTTGTATTTGACACTAGCGGCAACTGGGAGTCCCTGGAGTTTACTGACTATGGAGATGACATGATCAGACTACAGTTTTAGGAAAATCACTTTGGTGGCTGAATGGAGGATGACCTGGAGCGGGGAAAGACTTGAGGCAGGCAGACCCACCAGCCCGTTACTGCAATAGTCAAGGCATCAGGTGATAAATGCCTGTACCTGAGTGGTGGCAGTGTCAGAGGAGAGAAGAGGGCATATTCCAGAGATGTTGGTATATGGAGATTCTTCATTCAGGAATTCCCTTTACGTATTATAGGTCCAGTCTCCATCTTCTGGGAGTTTTTATTCTTATTTCTTCTCTCTGGTGTTTCTTTTTGTCATTTTTTTGAGGTTTATGTGAGCAGAACAGATTCCTATCAACTTCCTCCCTCTTTGCCAATTTGACTAGAAAGCCCTGCCTAGTGAATTTGTTTACAGTATTTCCTGAATTTATTTACAAGTTACAAATGAATTCATTTACAGTATTTCCTGAAACAGGACTAGTCTCAGGAAAGTATATGCAAAATAAATGCTGCAAAAATAACTACAGTTTAAAAATATTGATTCCCCTTATGGAATAAAATTGGGAAATCTGAAGAAACAAGAAAAAGTAAATTTTCATACTAAAACCAACATTCACAAACCTAATAACAGCTACCAGTTACATAGTACTGGTGTGCAGATATATGCTATCTCATTTGATCCTTACCACAATCCTGTGACCTAGGTACTATTATTAGTCCCATTTTATAGATAAAGAAACTAAGACAGAGAGGTTAAGCGACCTGCCCAAGATCATATATCTATTAAGTATTTGAGGACGGCAAGATCAGATACTAGTAAGTATCTGAGGGAGAAATGAACTTGTGCCTTCCTGATTCCAAGCCTTGCATTTCATCTAACCATTCAACTTCCAAATGCCAAATATGAAAGAAATCCTATATTGATTTAGATTTAAGTCTTGTGACAATACATTATTCCTACCAAAATTTAGAGCCAGTTTTAAATAGGAATAAAGCAGAGGTCTTTCTAGTAAGATGAAGAGCAAAGCTAGGATGTCCAGTATCATTTGTACTATTTCACATAGTGTTGGAAATGCTAGCTTTAGCAATGAGACAATTTTTTTTAAAAAATTCGATGGAATAAGTATAGACAAAGAATAAACAAAATTATCTTTTCTTCTTTTTTTGGTGCAGATATGATACGTTACTTACAGAATCCTAGGAAGTAAACTAAAAAAAATAATTGAAACAGTAACTTCAGAAAAGTTGCAGGCTATAAGCTAAATACATATAAATCATCACTGTTTTTGAATACTACAAACATAAGGAAGAGAAAGAGAAATTCCATTTAAAAGAACTACAGAATGTGAATTAAAAAAATACTTGGGAGTCTACCTAACAAGATATACAAGGCCATATGAATGCAACTACAAAATACTATTTACAGGAATAAAGACAGACCTAGATAACTGGAAAAATTACCATTGGTAGGTCAAGCCAATATAATCTCAACTTACTCTTCAGATTGTTCTATGTTCTACATCCTCGCCACTTGAAGATGCCTCTAAACCCTAGGACCTACTCTCCAGACTGGTGGAGTCGTTGGCTGGGACCCTCATTCCATAAGAGATCCCAGGCATATTCACTTCACTCCCAGCTGTTTTTCAACAATCCGGCTAACAGCTGTTGTGGGGGTGAAAGACCAACACAAGTCCAGCAACAAGAACACTACCAGCATGCTGCAAAAGCACAGGTTCTTTTGATCTGCTTCACTAGGGAAAGCAACGTTAAGGGGTTGACAAGCTTACTTTAATTCAGCATACGAATATCATTCACTTAGTTCAGAGGAAAAAACCAGCACCCTGAACTTCAGAGCAAAATACAAACAAAGTACAAACATGGACAGACAGACCTTGTCTGATTCAAATCCCAATACATAGTTACCAGAGTTTAACAAAGTGTCAGCATCCAGGTTACAAGCTGGAGGGCACTTAGCTACAGCTGCCCAGAGTCTCCACATCAGCACCACCGCGAGTGAGAGCCCTGCGCAAATGGCTCTGCCTTCTCTTCTTATAGCATTCAAGACATCATCAAACGTCATCTGAATGACCAGAACTTAGGCTCCTATGATTGGCTCTTGAGTTAGGACCTCCCCTTAGTACCCTGGGAGCTTCACACCCACATAGGCTTAGCACCTAATAGGGGTTTGGGCCTGGGGTTTAGCACCTAGTAAGACTCAATGAAATACACTGAATTGCTTAAAGGAAACAAAAGCCAAACTCTTCAAGGGCACTTGGTTGAACTAAGTGCTAAGAGCCCATTTTGCTTACCAACACACCAGTTCAACTCAATCTTCAGACTGTTCCACCTAATCTGAAGGAACAAAAGACCAAGAATCTTGAGGGAAATAACAGGGGAAAAAATGGGAAGGGAAAGAGCCTACTAATATCAGAACTCAAAACTATACTATAAAGCAGCAAACACTGACCTAATTCTAAGTATACATGTAAAAGATAAGAAATTATATTCTAATTCCTTCTCTTGTCCACAGTATCCCATCAAGCCATCATTCTTTCTTGACCAAAGTTCGAGAAAGTTATCTAAATTTGTTCCCTCCACTTTCTCATACCCCACTCACTTCTCAACCTTTTAGATTCATACCCACTCAAATGAAACAGCTTCTCCAAGTTTCTTAACAATTTATTAACTACTAACATTTAACAGCTAATTTTAGAGATAATTGCTAAGTCCTACTTGACTTCTATTTAGGTTTTGACCCTATTGAATTTCCCAAATTATCTTTCTCTCATGACTTCTACAATACTGACCTTTTCTGATTCTCTTCCTAAATAAAACTATTTCTCAAGATTTTGATCCTCTCTTGATCATCTTTCAATAGTTATACTACAAGGTTCTGTACCGGGATGCCTTCTCTCTCTACCCCGTGTAGTATAATTTAATCCCATTAATTTAATTACCATTTCCCTGAGGATGACTCATTCTATCTTCTCTTAAAAACTATCCCCCACAAGGTCACAATTTCTCTCTTCCACACCAGACCTTTCTCTCATCTTCAACCACCCATATTCTGGTTATTTTTGTACTGTCTACAAACATGCCCAAGTCTCCACCATTCTTAAAAAACCCTCACTAAAAACCTTCATGACCCACTACAGTCGCTTCAAATAAGAGTTCAATATTTCTCCTCCCTTTCAGAGCCAACCCCCCCCCCAAAAAAAGTTAACTACTAATGTTGCTTCCACTTCTCCTCTCACTTCCCAACTCACTGAAATTTTTCAAATTACCAACAACCCTTTAATTGCCTAATCTGATAACTCTTTCTCAATCCTAGTCTGAAGTAGGTTGGTATCACCTCACTCCTGGACTATTACAATAGCCTTCTGGTAGATCTCCTTTCCTCAAGTGTCTCCCAACTCCAGTCAATCCTAGATTCATCAGCTAAACTGATCTTCCTTAAAAAGCAGATCTCCCTACTTCACTCCACCACTCAATAAACTCTAGTGTCTCCCTATTAATTCTGGGATCTAACATAGTATTCTGTTTGGGTTTCAAAGCCTTTCACAACCTTTACAGCCTTCTTATATTTATAACACTTTGCAATCCAGTAACTCCTACCTGTTCCTCATATAGGACATGTTATCTCCCAAGACCCTATTACTTTTTACTGGCTATTCTACAGACCTGCATTCCCTGGCTTCCTTCAAGACTTAGCTAAAAATTCTACCTTCTATAAGAGGTGTTTATCAGTCTCCCCCACTGCTAGGACACTTTCTCTAAGATTACCTCCAATTTACCCTGTACGTATCTTGTATGTACATATTTGTATCTTGTCTTTCCCATGTGAGTTTCCTGTGGGTAGGAACTGTTTTAGCCTTTCTTTGTATGCCCAGTGCTTTAGCAAAGTATCTGGCATGTAATAAGCACTTAATAAATGCTTGCTGACTTAACTAAACACTCTTGCTTTCCTGAATTTTATGACACTTATCTTTCTTGGTTTTCTTCCTATCTGACAGCTGTCTCAGTTTTCTAACATTTTATAGCACTTAAAGAGACTAGCTGAAAAATGGATTAGAGAAGTAATAGCACAGAAGTTAAAAAATATCTAAGAATGCTATTGCAATAGTCTAATAGCTTGTATGAAAGTCTTTGTAATAAAATTTAGAATGCTTCATTCATTTAGCTAACTTTTTCCAATTATTTATTTATTTAATATTTTTCATTTTCAGCATTGATTTCCACAAGAGTTTGAATTACAAATTTTCTCCCCATTTCTACCCTCCCCCCCCCACTCCAAGATGGCATATACTCTGGTTGACCCATTCCCCAGTCAGTCCTCCCTTCTGTCACCCCACTCCCCCCCATCCCCTTTTCCCTTACTTTCCTGTAGGGCAAGACAGATTTCTATTTACCTAACTCTTAAAAGTACGTTCTTCAATACTGGCAGCTTTAACTAATAAAAGATATGGATATAGAAAACAGAAGCACTACTTTAAAAAGATTAATATAGAAATAGAAAGGACTCATCAGAGATACTGTTAGAAGATACCTGAGATGGGTTTGATAATCTCTAAATTCTCCAATGAATGATTATTACTTATACAAATTGTACATCTCCTCAAAAGATCTCAGAATTTCATGCAGACATCTAACAGAAAATAAAAAACTACAAAACAATGAACCAAGAACTTTAGCAAGTTATAGTAAACTAAAATTAAAGTATCTTTAGACTTTTATATTTAGTATAAATATAAATCAAAGGTTCTGAAACACAAAAGGATAAAGAAAATAATTTTTTATGTTCTACCATGACGATAGCCAGTATCAGAAAACCACACATAAATTCACCTCTAAATATAAGGTTCATTTCATAACTAATGGTAACAGCTTTTATGTTTCCCAAATAATATTCAAGGCCCTACTGATATTCAAGAAGAGTAACCCAGAAAATAGACTCAAGAAACTCCTGATATTTGAAGAAAATAACAATTACTATCTAGAGAAGAAACCACATCACAGTGTTAATTCAAATCTGATTCCTAAATTTAAAAAGATAAATTTATTTTTTAAAAAAATAACCTCATCAATAAACTTAACAAATTTCCCTATTTGCCGCCTTATAATGCAGAAGACTATACAAATGGTCCTTACAAATAAGATACATAATTTATATTGCTGAATTTTACTTAATTATTACAAAAAGGCAATTTTTTAAACTAATTCCTCTGATAATGCAAAATTAAATCAATCACTTCAACACTCTATTGCTAAAACTGTTGGCAGGTACTAAACAAGTAGCAAAATTTATTTTCATCTTCCCTCCTTATCATACCTTCTCTTTTTAGTGATACTAATGAAGCACAAAATCATCAAATTACAGGGAAAGAGAGAGGCAGGAAGCAGCAAATGACATAGCTAGTCCACAAACAGGAAAATCAACCACTGAAAAATCAATTGTCAGCTGCAAATAAAAACCCTTCTTCAACATGAGATGAATTTTAATGTTTTCAAATAGAAAAAATGACACCAAAAAAGTAGAGTATGTCCATGGACTTCTATAAAATTAGCACAACCAGACTTCATTTCAATTTTCAAAAAGGTTGATGTGAGAATGTCAATCTGTTTCAACAGGTTTATTTGACAGCTCCAAAAATACACAGCCCATAATTAAGTACAAAAAGAAGCCAGAGCAAAACAAGAGACCACTATTAATACAATTAAAAAACCAATAAGTTATTTATTCATTTCATTCAGCAAATATTTAAGCATTTACTGTGTGTACGAAGCTTAAGTGTACTTATAAAAACTCACATTTTAAGAACAAAATTTTATTGGAAAATTAATCTCAAATAGGTGAACAAAATGTGACCTAAGCAAAGAAAAATCTTTTAATTATTTTTTAGAGCAGAAATTAGGTACTTCTTTCCATTTTACTGCTTTAGACTTGGCTATTCACCATTAGGTTACAAAAGTAAACAAACCATCTACACTAACTTTGCCCTACGTATATATAATTTTCATTTTCAAACTAAAGAGGAACTCAATCCTTAATTATTAGAATCAAGCTATTGAGGTTTTCATTATTAACAAAAATGACACATTTCATAGCACTTTAAGGATTCATAAAGCCTTGAATCCTTCAAAAACATTCAAAAGAGAAATACTATTAAGTATTTTTACCTGCATTTTTCTCCAGCTTTCTAAGAATGCAATCTGAGTAGCAGACTTGCGGCACTAGGAAACGATCTCTCAATCAGTTTAAATAATCATAATCTAAGCAGGCAAGAGGAAATAAGCTTACAAATGATTTGGGGTTTCTGACAAGGCAATTATATTTTATACAGGCATTTATCTGAATTTGTGTAGCAATGAGATGTTCTACCTCAGTGAATTTATTTCTAAAGCTCATCCCTTTCAAACTTTTAAAAAAGTTTCACCATATTTTACAGGAGTTTTCTCTAGAATAGACTATATATTTCTCAAAGTTTTAGAAAAACAGACACTCAATATACTGTTAAGGTGAACTAGTTCAACCATTTTGGCAATTTGCAATTATGAATAAATGAATGGAATGAACATTTATTAAATGCTTGTTATGTGGGACAAGCACAGTGCTAAGCACAAGGAAACAAATGCAAAAGTGAGACAGCTCTTGCCCTAAAGCTAAAAAGAGTAACTAAAGTGCCTAAAGATCCCATAGCTAACAATCAACAAAAATTTATTACATATTTACTGTGTATCAGGCACAAAGGTAAGCACTGGGGATATAAATGAAGGGCAAAACCAGACCTAAAGGAGATTACATTCTAAAGAGAAAGACAACATGTAAATAACTAGGCACCTATCTGGATACATAGAGAGTAGATGGGTGGTAATTTAGAGAGGAAAGCTCTAACACCTGGGGAACCAAGAAAGGACTCCAGAACAACGTATTTGGGTTGAGTCCTGAAGGAAACCAGGGATTCCAAGAGGATGAGGTAAGAAAGGAGAGCATTCTAGACATGGGGGATGACTAGTGCAAAAGCACAGAGAAGGAAACTAAATAGGCCAGTATGGCTGGACTGCAGTGTACCAGAGAATAGAGAATAAGGAGAATGAAAAGGTAGGGCAGGGTCAGGTGAAGGAAAGTTGTAAAGAGTTTTAAAAGACAAAGAACTTTATATCTGACCCTTGAGGTATAAGGAGTTGCAAGAGTTCACTGAGTAAAAGGGTGACTTGGTCAGAACTACCCTTTAAGAAAGCATAGTAGGGAGTTATTAAAAGACTATTTCAATCTATCCAACCAAGAAATTAAGAGGGCCTAAACTAGGATAGTGGCTGTGCAAGTGAAGAGAGAAAAAAATTTATAGCAGCATTTTTACAGTACAGAACAGGAAATAAAATAGATACTTAATGATTAGGAAAGAGTAAACAAATGGTGGTACCTGAGTGTAATGGAATATTACTGCACTGTAAAAGGTTATGGATATGAATAGTCATGGGAAGACTTATGTGAACTGACACAAAGTGAACAATTTTCTGGTTCATTATGCAGAAAGACAACAGAAATAGGAGTAATAAAAAAATTTTAACTAAATATTATGAAATTAAAATAATCAAGCCTGTACCCAAAGAAGAGAGATGAGAAAACACTTCCCTACCTTCTTTGCAAAGATAGAAGACAACAAAAGCATGTAACATACATATCAAATCTGAGAAAAGTTTAGTTCTGCTGAATAAACTGTTTTTTCCCTTTTTTTATTCTTTGTATGGATGACACTCAGAAAGGGATAAGAAAAGGGATATATTAAGAAATGAAAGAGATATAAAGACAAAAAAAAATCAATAAAATTTTTAAAAATATTTTAAACTACATTTTAAGGGCAAGAAAGAGATAGTAAACTTAAGTGAAAGTCTTCCTGATTTCACTGTGCCTGCTTCAAATAGGCCCTTCCAACTCTCTTTATAACGTTTGTTTCTTATTTGTTCAAGCTAGAAAACTAGACTAAAAGAACTCTACATTAAGTAAAAACTTTGAGTGAAGACCCTAACTGCTAAAGTACATGATTTTAACACAATGGCTTTTTGACAACTGTTTCAGATGCTGAGAGGCTGATTTACTTTCAGATTTGGAGCTCTGTTCAGATAGCTGAGGTTTCTGAAAGGATGAGCAACATATAATTAGATATTACTTTATATAGGGTACATATTTGTGCTTGCTTTGACAGCATATATACTAAAATAAGGCACACATTTGCTTGAAAAGCTAGTGTGTATGTGAAAGCATATTAAATACAAATAACAGGATATATCATTTTATAACAAACATGTGAGTATATGTACAGATTGTATACATATATGTACACAAATACATATATGTATATTCCATATACTGTTGCACAAACTTATCCAGTGTAATGATTAAAAGCCAAAACAAAATACTATATCTCTTATCTAACACAATGATACCATTTAGTTATCATCAACCTCAGAGGTATAGTTTTGGGCAAAAATTTGGACAAGTTCTTTATATTTATTTCTTCTACGAGTTAAAATCTTCTTATTAAATAACAAAACCACTTAGTATTGAACAAAGGAATGCTACATATGATTAAAAGTATCTTTGCCAACCTCTTATTGTAAGCTTGCTATATAACTGGGAATTCATTTCCTTGTCTCGCTGGAAACGCCGAAATTCATCAACTGCTTCACGTATCATAGTGACAGCCAAGACAAATCCCTATTGAAAACAAAATAACACATAAAATATTGCTCAAAAAGGGTTTTTTAAACAAGGAAAAATGTGGCTAATATACTCCCAAATTTAACTTTTTCCTTAATTTGTTTTGTAAAAGATAAAGTGAACTAATACAAAGAAAGAAAAAATACAGACAAGTAACAAAAAAAAATTACAAAAGAAACTGTATAAAGAAACTGTTGTTGATTTTTGGAGTACTCAAGGAAACTAATAAAATTAATACATACTTTAACATTTTAAAATAATTAACAGTCAAAATATTTTTAAATCCTCTTTAATAAACTGATGAGTTACATGCATAATATACAGGAATATAAATATCAAATTAATAACAACCAATAAAAATGTTTATACTTAATTCATGCAACCTATCATCACAATAAAAGCCAGTAGCTGAGAAATCACATTGATCACCTTTTTTGGGGGGTGGGATTGAGGGAGTGGGGGATTTTTACAATACTCATTTCTTTCACTGAGAGGAAAAAAAAAAGATACATAGATTAATCTTAGCCCATCTAAATAAAACTTGTACCTACTTGTTAATTTGAATCCCTGACATGATATTAATATGTAGCTGATGCCCAACATCCAAAGCTTACAAATTTCCTGGCACGGTTTGATATTTTCCATGCTATTCTCCCTATGATTGGATAAATAATACTTATGTTGGATTCACTGCATTGATGACCTTTCTTCAGTCTATTTTATGAATGGTAGGTCTCATATCAAACATATCAAACAATGTCAACATATTAAATAACACAGAAATCCAAATGAGTATTAATATTCCTTTGTTTTAAAATTTTGTTGTGTGAAATATAGCTTGAAATAAGTGAACTACTGGGTAAGTTTTGGATATCTTTGAGAAAAAAAAGAATTGTTTACCAAATACAGGATTTGATCTGTATAATGCATACACAAAATGTATCCTTGAGCTATGATATGCCTCTATAATATCTCTAACTATAGAGATAATTTTAGTAGTTTTTAAACTTAATAGGTTTATCTTACAAGTATGTAGTAACTTCTGTCTTACAAGCACATAGGAAAAATTTTCTGTCTTACATTTAGATAAAAACAAAAAACACTTATTGGCAAAAGAGTTCTCCTAAGGTGCTTGGTCAGAATAATCCATAACTGGAAGGTCAGAAATATAAAGTCTGAGATTTCTGCATGCCATAAAGTATGTGTTGTAATGTAGGTTTTGCCTTTATAAGAGTCCACCATATATGCTTTTGCCTTTCCAGTTTTCAATCATTACAAAAATACAAATTTACTGATAAAAAACACTGTAAAAATAAAAGATAATTAGATAACCCCAAAATAGGAGAAAGACTAGGTTTAATAACTTGTGGTCAACCATGTTTAAAAAGGTCTAAGAAAGTACCCTCAAAATCTGTAAGGTCACATTAAATTAATTAACTAATATCTTAACCACAGTTATCTCCCACAGAGAGGACTGAAGTTACAATCAAAAATCAAGATATAAATTAAAACTCTCACTGTGCCATATCATAAATCTAAGGTTTTGTTCTGAATAAATCCTTTAGAAAATAAGCTATAACAGACTAATTGTATATTCCTTAAATGAATGTGAAAGGTGGAAACAGCTACTACATGGATGTTAAAGAAAGCTGTAAACCAGAATTACTAAAGAACATATGGTCCCGAGATAGACTTGGACATATAAAAAATTAGACAGTATCACAATACAAGCCTCTTCTACTCTCAGCATACACCTCACCAACAAGATAGAAGATATTAGATTGAAAACAAGAGGAAAATACATATTTTTAGCTCTTCTTTTGACCTGTAGGTCAGGGGCTTCTGAACAGGGTAAAGGATATCCCCAAGCCCACCCTCTTTACAAAAATATACCTGTCTCTCCTAGAAGTCTAAATTAGTTCTGCGACAATACTAACATAGCTTGTCTCAGCCCCTAATTTTGGAATAAGGCATACATCTTCTAAAATGGCTTCTTCCAGGATAACAAACACTAAAGAACTGTATCTCATTACCATAGATATGATCATAAAAGGAAAAGGCCAAATATTATACTGGCATAAACAAGTTATATCTATTTTCTTATGTGGTGACTGTACTGACATTCTGCCCATTCAATAGCTTGAAGGGAAATGGGAAATGGAAGGGAAAGGGGAAGGAAAAAGCATTTATACAGCACCTACTTAGTATGTACCAGGAATCGTGCTAAGTGCTTAACAAATATCATCCAATTTGTTCCTCACAGAAGCCCTGGGAGATAGGTGCTATTATTATCCTCATTTTAGAGTTAAGGAAATTGAGGCAAACAGATGTTAACTGACTCGCCAAGGGTCACACACCTAGTAAGTGTCTAAGGCTGGATTTGAACTCAAGACTTCCAGATTCCAAGCCCAGCACTCTCTATGCTACCAGCTACTTCAGGAAATCTGAATATAATAATAATAAAAAAAAAAAGTGAATACAAGCACATGGTCTGTCACTGATAGACAGGACTATTATCTTTATCAATGCCACTATAATGTCCAAAATAGACAAAAAATGATATTTAAATAATTAATAATTTTTTTTGTAAATTAAAATCTTTATCCTACAACAGCAAAGAGATCTCCTTTTATGTGTGATAACACAATCCATAATTAAGGCTCAGTGATTTATGTTTTAAAAAAAAAATGGGGCAGCTAGGTGTCAGAGTGGATAGAGCACTGACCCTGAAGTCAGGAAGAGCTGAGTTCACATCCAGCCTCAGATACTTAGTAGCTGTCTGACCCTAGCCAAGTCACTTAATACTGCTTGCCTCAAAAAAAAAAAAATGGGGCAGCTAGGTGGCACAGTGATCTTAATTAAAAAGAATAGAAAAGATGGTAAGCTTGTCATTTGTTGATCCTTATCCTATGACTGACTAAAATTAACAAACTATCAGCTGCCCCTGGATCCCCTGACCCCTCTATCCTATCCCTAGCTGCATCTTCCCAAACCCCAAGTTTACTCCCAATAGGTTTCCACTTGGTTTCTATTAATATGCTGCTGAATGTAAGTGAATAAAATCAAAGAGCCAAGCTAAATGGATTCACTATTAATATTTATTATCTAATCTCAAATAGGTCCTCACTTCTGCATGGCAATCTATTCTTTCTTAGTCAAAAAGCATTTATTAAATGTCTACAGTGCTTTAAGCACTGGGGATACAAAGAAAGTTTATGCTCTCCAGGTACTCACAGTCTAATGGTGGAGATAATGTGCCAACGATTATGTGCAAACAAGATATGTGTAGGATCAATTGAAGATAATAAACAGAGGTAAGGCATTAGCACTAAGGGTGACTAGCAAAGGTTTTTTTGTTGTTGTTGTTGTTGTTTTTTTTTGTTTTTTTTTTTTTTTTTACAGAAGTTGGCATTTTATCTGAGACTTGAAGTGAGAGAACCTAAGAAATGGAGATAAGGAATGAGAGAACCTCAGGCATGAGGGACAACCAATGAAAATGCATACAGTGGGAAGATGGAGTGTCTTGTGTGAAGAAAAGCAAAGGCCAATATCATTTAGTGGCAAAGTATAATGGAAAGAATAAGATGTAAAAAAACTGGAAAAGTATAAGGGGACCAGATATGAAAAAGTTTTTGGTACAGACAGAGGATTATATATATTTGATCTCGCAGGGGAGAGGGAGCCACTGAGTTTACTGAATTAAGAAAGTAGGAGGGGAGGGGGATATCATCAGATTTGCCCTTTAGGAAATTCAATTTGATGGATGAATGAAAGAAATACTGCAATGGGGAGAGACCTAATCCAGGAAGATCAACCAAAAGGCTATGGCAATAATCTAGGCGTGAGGTGATAAGGGCCTAAACCACAGTGATAGCAGTGTCAGTGGAAAGAAGGGGGCATATAAGAGATGTTAAAAAGATGGAACTGGCAATAGACTGAACGTAGGGGGAAGGAGATGACAAAAAATGAGGAGTTCAGGTTGACATCTAAGTTGGGAACCTGGGTGACTGGGAGGATGGCAGTAACCTAAAGAATAATTGGAAAATTAGGAATAGGGGGAAAAGGCTTAGAAGGAAAAATAATAAGTTCTGTTCTGGAAACATTAAGTTTAAGACAGTTCCAGATGTCCAACAGGCAGCTGGAAATGGGACTGAAGGTTAAGAGAGATTAGGGCTTGATAACAAGAGCTATACAAAAATCATCATAGAGATGACAATTGAATCAATGAGACTTGATGAAATCACCAGATGATACACTATAGAGGAAGAAGAGAAAGCAAAGGACGCAGCACTGTGGGATACCCAGGATAAATGGATGTGACCTAGATGAAGATCAAGAAAGGTAATGGAAGAGTAGTCAGACAAGCAAGAGAACCAGAAGAAAGCAGTGTCAAAGAGAAGAGATTATCTGAGGAAAAGAAGGTAATCAGCAATGGATGGAGAGAAGTCAAGTACAAGGATCAAGAAAAGGCCATTAGATTTGGCAATGAAGAAGTCATTAGTAACTTTGGAGAGAGCAGTTTCATTTGAATGATGAGGTTGGAAGTCAGTGTGCACAGTTAAAAGGACAGTGCAAGAAAAGTGGCAACACTAATTACTGATGGCCATGTCAAGGCATCTAGGTACAAAAGGGAGGAGATACGGGATGATAGGAATATAGCAGATAGGATAGCAGGGATGGTGTAAAGGCAATCAGTGAATGGGAAGATCTTCCCAGCCCATTTGAGTGGGCTTCAGGGGTGGGGCTCTCAAAGTCCTGGGGGGAATGGCTAGGACTGGAGCCAATGGAAGCTGTGGGAGGAGCTTGCTGAATGGTTGGAGCAGAGCTAAGAGGCAGTTGGAAAGGCAGTTCGTGAGAGCAGTTGAGGGCTGAAGGAGAGAAGAAGCAGTCAGCTAGCTGGAATACAGCTTGGACATTGTGGCAGAAGCAGGTAGAAGTGGTGGTGACAGCAGCAGGTGCTACAAAAAAAAAAAAAAAAAACAAACAGGACTGACCCTCATGGAGACCAGAGAGTGCTGAGCAGGGGCTTCAGGCCAGTGGGTGGTCTTCTTGCTGGAGGGCCCTGGCACTGGGGGAGGAAGCACTGGTATGGCTTGGCTTGCTGCCATAATGTTCTTCTGTGGCCTCCTGGTCACTACTGTGAGATGGGCATACTGGTCTTGGAAGGTTCTTGCCAGGATGTCGAACTGGGGACACTGGTCCGTGGGTCTGCTACTTTTGAGTTTCAATAAATGCTTTGGCTCCTCTGCCTTCTACTTGGAGAATTCCTTATATCCTGCCATTCTGGACCATTCAGACATATTCATGGTTATCTTTGAAGTCATGAATTCTGCCTTACTGATATAGATGAACAGCTCAAGTGAGGGTTTTATTGAGAATAGAGGAGATAGGGATATGTTCATAAGCAGTTGGGAAACAAGCAGTAAGCAGAAGAATGAAGACTAGTGAGAGCAGGGATGACAGAGGGGCAACTAATATAGAAGAAAGGAGAGAATGGGATCACTGATACATGTAGAGAGAGTTCCCTTGGCAAAGAGAGGGGGTATCTTATGTAAGATAGGGATAAAAGAGGAAATAGTGGTGGAAAGCACCAGCGTTAAGTGAGAGAGAAGGAGTAGAGAAGACAGAGCTCTCAGTGCATGGATTCAATTTTTTCAGTGATATATGATGCAAACTTTTCAGTTGAGAGAGTAGAGGAGCCATGGAAAGTTTGAGAAGGGATGAAAAGATTTGGAAAAACTCTGTGGTAGGTAGGATTATGAATCAAGTAAGAAGATTTAAAAGAGATTGCCTTGCCACAGTTGAGATCACATATCATAAATTTAAAGTGGACCCAGTCAGAACAGTTATGTGATTTTCTCCTTCTTTATTCAGCAGTACATGATCAGGAGCAAAGGCTGGATGATGGTAGTTAATTCAAGGCTGAGGCATGGAAGAGCAAGCTCAGTGATCAGGGCAGGGGACTCAAGAGAAGGGATGTAGATTCAAAATGGGTATTTGAGGAGAATGTCACTAGTACAGCACTGATGGCCTGAGAAATAATTGACAGGTGGAGGGATTGGGGGCCTCAGTGACAAAAAAGAATAGGGTTTGAGGTTACAAGACGGAGGGAGAGGTAGAATCACTGCTACAGTCAGATATTGCTGAGGCTCCTAAATGAAATCAATAATCATCCAAATGAGTTTGACTTAACTATCTTCAGGAAATAAACAAAAAGATGAACAACAGTTCGGTCTAAATATGATATTCAGTTACTCAGATGAATGGATAACCTATAGAAAATTTCTGTGTAGAGCTGTGGGTGTGTATGAACCAGAATTACTAAAGAAGAGTCAATACAAGACAGAGTTGGACATATAAAAAGTTAGACAGCATTAAAACACAATCTGTGTGTCTTCTACTCTCAGCAGACACCTTGCAAACAATTTGCTTAAAACACAGAAAGCTACTTATTTCATTTGTTTCTTTTGATCTGTAAGTGATCAGGTACAATATTCCTGAAGAAATACAACCAAGAACAGCTTATTGTGAAAAACTAAGTATAATCCTATGGGGAGGAAAATGGACTATAAATGGAAAACTCTGCAGCATTCCTGATGAAAATATCAAAGTCTCTCTCACTGAGTCATATTTGTGAAAGCTGTTTTGAATGACTTTTTGGAAAAGACAATACAGCTAAACTAGCAGTCCTTAGCCCTATAATTGCATGTGGACATAGCCAGACACTGAGGGTCTCCAATAACGAGAGAATGAAAAACAAGGCAGATCCCAAGAACTTGAGAAGTATCCTAACAACTGTCCTGAATTTTTTTAGTTGCTTTTTAATTGAGAATTTGAGAGAACCCTACAATTCATCCAGGAAGATTTTGTTGTGATTCTCTGGTGCAAGCCACTCGGATAGAAAGCACAATGCTAAATTCTCCCCAGAATTCTCAGGAGCCCAGAGACATTAAGGAATTGGGGATACAGATATAGACAAATGTGCCAATTGTACATCCATTTAATTTGCTGAGGAAAAACAGGGGTGCTGCATCAGTTTTAAATGTTTCCATTGTAATCCCAAAACTTTGAACTATAATTCTCTCTTTTTGAAACTTCTGGGAGGAGGAGGAACATCAAGCCCCAGAAGCATTTTCCCCACCCTAGCAGAAGTGGCTATGGCTGGCTGGCACATTCCACCCAGGTAGTGGCCTCAGGACGTCACTTTGTTGCATTTTTTGCTGTTTTACATCTTTACTGTATATAGCACAGCAGCAGTAGCATCCTTAGGAGGGCAGATGAGTACATCCCAGGCCCTCACTGTCACGGCAGTTATACTGGATCAGCAAAGTTCTGCAATTGGGCAAAGATGCTGCAGCAACAACCAACAGCAAGCACATTCTCTCCCAGAAGCAGTGGAACCTTGACAGCAGAGCAGGGCCCTAGCAGATACAATAACCAAAGGCAGAGCTCTTGTAGCTCACTGCTTATGGTTATGTAAAACTACCTGGTCTATCTAGTCTGCTGCCAGTAAACACTCAGAAAATCATTATCCAACTGCTTCCCAGAAGGCTGAGAGTGAATGTTGTTGGGAAGGAGCTTGTTTTACAGCAATGAGGGGACAGTTCTCAATGCCTATCCTTGTTGACTGAATATCCTTTTGCTGTGGCTAGTAAAGTTCGTTTTGTAAAGTCTCAAGTGACTTCCTAATGTTTGTTTCTGTTACAATATCAAACCTACACTACCAGGAGACTGGCCTGAGTTTGGCTCAGCCTCAAACATTTTGATTCTTTTTTTTATAGTGTCTGTCATCCCCAATTTACTCCCACTACAACGACCCCTAGAATAGACCACTGATATCAACTTGGCTTACTCAAACAGTCTCCCAAAGTTGTTTCCACCTGTCTGTCTCTACATCTCTACATTTCAGACTAATCTGCTTTTTGCAGAGGTCTGGCCATGTCATTCCTATGCTCAAAATTCTTAAAGTAAAGCTCAGTCTCCTTTGGCTAACCTTCAACAGTCTCCATTACGCTGTGTTACCACTCTACCTGGCCAATTCTATCTAATAACCCTCCTCCCACCTGTTGCCCTGACAACACACCCCACCCCCATACAAATACAGCTACCATTGGAGGCAGTATCCAAACTTAGCTAAAATATACTGTATATAAACTACCTTGATGCCTCCATTCACACTGTTCTTTATTCCTGAAATGACAACACTTAAAACTGATAGAAATTTACTTGTTTAGACCTTAAAGTCTACCACAAATGCCCCATAAAGGCTCTCTTCAGTCAGTAAAGACATTTTCCTTCTTAGTCTTTACAAATGAATTTTTCTTCAGCAATGTGCTACATTTATCATGTGTTATTTCATATTATAGGTATTTTTGTTATTATCATATCCCCTAATACACTAAGCTCAAAGGAAGCAAGCATACGTTTTATCTAAATTTGCATCTGACTTACCAAAATGTTCTGCACACAATAAGCATTTAATAAATGGTTGTGTATTTGTTGTTGAAAAATATGATGGGAGACAATCATTTAACCTTCAATGCAAAGAGCTACTTAGCAGAGGGTTAGCAATAAGCAAAAGAGAGACAAAATTTCCTCTCAGCTATATCTTTTTTATTTCTTCTACATACTCTTGTAGAGATGCTAAATAAGCAATCAAGTGACTAATTCCAAACAGTAGAAATAGATTCAGGTAGATATATACATATATATATACTAAAATTTTGAAAAATCCCAATTTGGAAATAAATAAGACTTCTGCTACAGAAAAATTAAAATATAAAAATTAAAACGAGTAATGTCTTAGAATGACAAGGTTTTTAAAAAATGTTTCCTAATTTTAATCTACCTACTCAACTGTTAATGTTAAAAAGTTATATCTCAGAGTTCTGACCAGGAAGTCAGTTTGTCCCTGGTTCTATATTTAATAGGGTGATTTTCTATAAATCAATAAAGTGAAAAACACAATGAAAGTAATTTCATTTACTCATTTATTGGTGCAATAATGGCTAGTGTTTATATAGCACTCGAAATTGGAAAGCACTTTACATATGTTGTCTCACTTGAACCTCACAACAACCCTGAGAGGTAAGTAGCAATCATTGGCCCTGTTTTACAGATGAAGAACCTGTGGCACAGAGAGGTTATGTGATTTGCCCCAGTAACACAGTAAGTGTCTGAAGCAGGATTTGAACTCATATCTTCCAAATTCCAAGCCCAGCCTTCTATGAACTATGCCATCCAAAAAACTAACAATATTCATAACAAATACAAATAAACAACTAAATAAAACTCAAGAGTTTATATCTAAATAAAGCCTCACTATCCAAACTATTTTTGACAATAGAGTAACTAAACATTTTGTTCAGTCATAAAGACCTAAACATTGCCATATTTAGCAGCTGCTATTCTGCATCTCTCCTGTTCCGGTCCTACCTACCCACATTGCTTTAAAGACTGGGATAACACTGCCAAACACCCTCTTCTCCTTGATCTTCTCTCTAGAGAACAAAACGCTTTATCTTTCCATGTAAATCCTCCCTATTTCCTATTGTCCCTATTACTATAGAGGATATCATCATCCTCCCAGGGTCTGGCTCACAATCTAAGAGCTATCCTCAATTCCTCCCTATCTCTCCTCCCACCCCATATCCAAGCTGGTGCACAGGCCTGATAATTTCACCTTTGAAACACCTCTTGAATATGCCTCCTTCTCTCCCTTGATACACACTATCAAAGTAAAGCTGCTGTGAAATGAAGGAGTTTGATTAGTTTAACTCCAAAGTCCTTTACAGATGAGCCTTATGAATACATCCTTATCATGCATATTTTCATTTTCCTCATCTGTAAAAAGAGGATAATGATGGGGATGGGATCTTAACCCCTAAAAGGAAAACACCATGTCTTTGAAAGCAACCCAGTCTCTGAATTTTCCCATACATTCCAGCAGCCCAGATCTCTGGTATTCCCCAGGGCAATCTGGCCAACCCCAGCCCACCTGGATTACTTAATGAGTTTACTTGACACTCCTTAATCCCACCCAGGGCCCTTTCTCCTCATCCCCAGACCGCCCCAGGCTACTTGCCACACTCCTTAATCTCATCCAGACCTTCCCACAGTCTTTCTACATAAAAGTGTCTCTTTCCACATAAAAGAGTGAACTTGGAATGATCTACCACAGGTCTTGTACAAATAGTCCCTACGAACATTTGGGAAGGATTCTCTAAATTTGCCCATCTTGAGCTATTTCAATTCTGTTTTGTTCATAAAGCACAGCACCTTCTCTGATGTGGGTACGCCATGCTGAGCTGTGTCAGTATCACCCATGTCACATAATCAATTCAAAAGCTCTTAAGAAAGACCTTGAGAGTGCCCTTATATCACTTTTTTTTAGCCACCATGTGAACACTTGCTCTGTGTGAGTTCTTCATAAAACAGTCCTTTTGGCAAGTGTACATTTCACATTCAAACAGCATGGCCAGCCCATCGGAGCTGCACTCTCCAAAAAAGTTAGAATGCTTGGCAATTTGGTTCAAGGAAGGATCTCAGTGTGTGGTAACTTATCGCACCAGAGGATCTTCAGAATCTTCCTAAGACAATTCATATTAGCTGTAACCAATGGTTCTACATATGGATGGTGTGGTGGTGGCTAATGGAGAACCTGTGTTTTCTTGGTGTTAATTTTCAGGCCAAAATTAGCACAACCAGCAGAGAAACAATCCATACTTTGTTGCATCTGTGCTTCAGAGGTTGCATTGTGTGTACAATCACCTGCAAACAGAAAATCATGCATCAACAATCCCTCCACTTTGGTCTTGGCTTGTAGCCTTTTCAACTTGAAGAATTTACCATCAGTGTGGTAGCTGACCTCATCCTCACTGAAAGCATTTGACAATACAGCTGAAAACATCATGCAAACAAGCATGGGAGCAAGCGCACAGCCTTGTTTCACTCCACTAGTGACTGGAAAAGCTTGAGAGCATTGTCCATCATGTAGAACCAGGGCATGCATGCCATCATGAAACTGACGTACAATGCAGATGAACGTCTCTGAGAAACCAAATTTTGACATAATTTTCCATAAGCCCTCACGAATGACAGTATCAAAGGCCTTGGTCAGAACTACAAATGTTGTGTACAGACTTCTGCTCTGTTCCTGGCATCTCTCCTGGAGTTGTCAGACAGCACATCAACCATTCCTTGGCCCTTTCTGAAGCCACACTGGCTCTCAGGTAGATGACCATCTTCCAGGTGAAGGTTTGCAATTGCCAGCAATGACTAAGAGAGAGACCTCTCTGTGATTATCACGGGATAATCTATTTCTTTACCTTTATAGAGATGGACAATGGAGGCATCCTTGAATTCCTGGGGGATAACCTCCTCTTGCCATATAACCAGGAAAATTTCAGTCAGCTTTTGTATGTATGGGCAATGGACCACCTGCCTCATAAATCTCAACTGAAACAGAATCAGCACCAGGTTCTTTGCCACAGGAAAGGAGCCTAATGGCATTCAAAACCTCTTCTTCAGTTGGAACTTCAGCTACAGAAGGACTGACTTCAACTTGAGGTAAACAGTCAATGGCCTCACCATTGATTGATCATAGTCTCTTGAGAATACTACAGAAGTGTTCAACCCATCTCTCTAGGATCACATTCTTAGCACTAATCAACGTGGCTCCATCAGCATTGAGTAGTTGAGACAAACCATAGGTCTTTGGCCCATAAATAACCTTCAGGGCATCATAAAAGTACTTTGGATTGTTACTATTAGTGTAAAACTGAATTTCATCTGCCTTCTTACTGAGCCAAGAATCCTGCATCTCTCTAAGCTTTGTTCGTACTTTATTTTTGATGGACTTAAATGCTATTCTAATCTGCTGACAATAATTTTTCTGGTAGCCATTTTGCCTTGGGGACACCACTTTTGTTGAATGGGAATATTTAGCTTGGAGAGGATAAGTCTACAATCAGTACAACATTCTATGCCACACATTGCCTTTGTTACTCTCACATCCTGTCTGTCTCTTCTCCTTACAATCATATAGTCTATTAATTCCCAATGTTTTCTGCAAAGATGCATCCATGAAGTTTTATTGCATTTAGGTAAATGGAAGACAGTATTAGTGATGAGAAGATCATGAGACCCACAGATCTTCAGTAGTAAGTGACCACTGCTATTGCTGTTTCCAACTTCATTCCTCCCTAGGACTCCCTGCCAAGTCTGGTGGTCTGAGCCTACTCTAGCATTAAAGTCACCCAGAATTATGCTTGTCCTTTTTTGACACATTGATGATAAGGGTCTCCAGGTCTTCATAAGATTTTTATTTGATCTCATTTGGGTTCATCATGGCGGGAGCATAGGCATTGGTGATGCTGGTGTGACATTTTCCTGCCAGTGGTAATCTCATTGTCATGAGCCTATCTTTCCCTCCTTTTGGTAGGCATACAAGCTTGGTGACTAAATCAGTCTTGATTGCAAAATGTACACCAGCTTCAAGACCTTCCCTTCACTTTGGCCACTCCAGAAAAACATGCATCCAGCTCCAACTTCAGTAAGCTGGCCTTCATTTCCCAGTTTTGTTTCACTCAGGGCTGCTATTTGGATGCGATAGCCACTGAATTCTCTTGCACCAAGAGCTGTTCATCTTTCGGGTCCACTGGATTTTGTGTTGTCTATAAGTGTGTGCACATTCCATGTGCCAATGGTGAACGGAATCCTCTTTGCAGACATTTTTGTCCATTTTTTGTATTTCAACCGCAGAGTGGGATTCTCCACCAGATGCAGTAATCAGGCCAGGGTTGGGTAAGCAAATGACTTTTAGGGCACCTTTTCTAGCCCCTTCCTCACACCAGCAGGTGAACAGTGCAATCCTTAAAAGGCTGCTCAGACACCCAGGGGGCTGCTGAATCCCACTGCTGCTTCCAGTGAGAAAACAACCCTATGGCCTGGGCCACCTGTGTGCAGGATAGTGACTACAGCTCCCAGTGTATCTGCACCTCCTGCTTTGTCACTTGCCTGTTGCCTCAGGACTTTGAGATAGGTAAAAATTGTATGGGTGATGTCTTTTGACTCATACATAAATTGGATTTAAGTGAAACAAAGTTGCAAGAAATCATTGGCCTCACTTGCTCTTCCAGAGTCATCACAGTCCAGTGGCAGGACAGAATCAAGGCCACTGGTGATGGCTCAAGATGCAGTAGATGACCTTGGCATCTCTGATGTCTAACCAAACTCTAAGTGCTCCACAGTGCCTGCTTCAGCTGCCCTCATGGCCACTGGAACAAATTGTTCTCATCTGTGCATTCCACCAGGGGAGGTCTTCATATGCTTAGAGTAGACACTCCCTAACTCACCAGTGGGTTTGAGACCCCTCAGCTACCCTCAACCTGGTTTAGCCTGTCTGCCAAAATAGTTTATATGGATGCGGCCGCTGTGTATGCTATAGCTTCTTGGAGCCACAGTTGAGAGGTGGAACAGGGGAACACCAAAGTTGGAAAGCAGCCCTGAAAAGGGCTCAGCAGCCTTCAAACCAGAGATACTAGTCTTCCCTGAACCTACACCCCACACCACCTAGCTGGCTTGTTGACTGACAGACTGACCTAGGCTCCTGCAAGTCTCCTGAATGAATTCCCTGCCTCAAGTCTCTACCTACAATATGTATCCTACAAAAAGCTGCTTAAGTTATTTTCCTAAAGACGATATCTGACCCCCTTACTTAAACTTTAATAGCTACCTATTAGAGAAGGAAAAATAATACCAAGTCAAGACTGGTGCTAAGAACAGGAGATACATACAAATACAAAGGTAAAGTCCCTGCCCTCAAGGATTTTATATTCTAATGGGGGGAAAAACATTTAAGAGAGTGGTGGTCAGGAATGGGCAATTTAATCTAGAAGATAACTAATGTTTGGGACAAAATTGAGTAGACTGACACACTCCATCAAGAATAAAGGCACAGTTAATCTAATCAGAGTTCACAGTTCCAGAGCTTGGGGGTGAGGGGGCTGCAGAATACTTAATATCCTTGGGTTTCCACTTTTAAGTCTAACCAGGCCCTAGCCTGACCTTCCCAACCTTATTATAGTTCCCCTTCCCTTACTCTAAGTTCCAAACCGGCTTTTTTTCTACTCTTACAATATTCCATTTACTAATCTGGTAGCTTTGCAGTAGCCTCCGCCAAACCTGGAATTCACTCTCTCCTTACTTACCTCTGTCTGTGAGAACCCCTTTTTTCCCCATAAAAACTTTGCTCAAGTGTCATCTTTTAACATGAAACTTTTCCAGTGGCCCCCCACTCCATCTCACTAGCTACTAGTACCCTTCCCATCAAAAAATTAACCTTTTATTTGTTTTGTATGTACACATTGTCTCCTTTCTAAAAGAATGTAAGTTCCTTGAGAACAGGGCCTGTTGACTTCCCGGGGTAGAGACAAGATGGCAGCTGGAAAGCAGGGACTAGCATGAGCTCCCCACCATGTCCCTCCAAAAACCTATAAAAAATGGCTCTGAACAAATTCTAGAACTGCAGAACCCATAAAATAGCAGAGGGAAGCAGGGATCCAGCCTAGGACAGCCCGAATGGTGCTGGATGAGGTCTATTGCGCACGGAGTGGAGGGGAGCGGAGCTCAGTGTGGGAGGCAGCAGGACCAGCCAGACCAGGAGTCGGGCAGGATAGACCCTAGCGCCCTGAATCAGTGAGCTGTGGCAGTTACCAGACTTCTCAACCCACAAACACCAAAGACAACAGAGAAGGTTAGTGGGAAAAGCTGCAGGGGACAGAGTTCGTGGTTCGGCCACTGCGGCAGGGGCAGCGGGGGAGGTGCAGGTACAGAACTACAGCTGCAGTTACTTCAGGCCCCAGGCCCACGTGGTGGGAGGAATTAAGTGGCAGATCAGAGCAGGAGTGCAGAGCCTGCTTAAGATTTGCGTCAGGTCCGGCTTGGTGGTTCTTGAGGAAGGAGGAATGCTGGGGTGGAAGAGCTGGCTATACAGAAATAGCTCTGAAATCAACAGCGCATCCCCTCCAGCTTGGAACAAAGTAGTCTTTGCTCTACAAGCAGTCATACCCCGACGAAAAACTCAAGGGTCAAGTAAGTTGGCTGGGAACATGGCCAGGCAGCGAAAATGCACCCAGATTCAGTCTAGACTTTGGAATCTTTCCTTGGTGACAAAGAAGAACAAAACATATGTCCTGAAGAAGTCAACAAAGTGCAACAGCCTACACCAAAAGTCTCCAAGAAAAACATGAACTGGTCTCAGGACATGGAAGAGCTCAAAAAGGAGTTGGAAAAGCAAGTTAGAGAAGTAGAGGAAAAATTGGGAAGAGAAATGAGAATGATACAAGAAAACCATGAAAAACAAGTCAATGACTTGCTAAAGGAGACCAAAAAAAATACTGAAAAATATACTGAAGAAAACAACACCTTAAAAAATAGATTAACTCAAATGGCAAAAGAGGTCCAAAAAGCCAATGAGGAGAAGAATGCCTTGAAAGGCAGAATTAGCCAAATGGAAAAGGAGGTCCAAAAGACCACTGAAGAAAATTCTACCATAAAAATGAGATTGGAGCAAGTGGAAGCTAGTGACTTGATGCGAAATCAAGATATTATAAAACAGAACCAAAGGAATGAAAAAATGGAAGACAATGTCAAATATCTCATTGGAAAAACCACTGACCTAGAAAATAGATCCAGGAGAGATAATTTAAAAATTATTGGACTACCTGAAAGCCATGATCAAAAAAAGAGCCTAGATATCATCTTTCAAGAAATTATCAAGGAGAATTGCCCTGACATTCTAGAACCAGAGAGTAAAATAGAAATTGAAAGAATCCACAGATCACCTTCTCAAATAGATTCCAAAAAGAAAACTCCTAGGAACATTGTCGCCAAATTCCAGAGCTCCCAGGTCAAGGAGAAAATACTTCAAGCAGCCAGAAAGAAATAATTTGAATATTGTGGAAAAACAATCAGGATAACACAGGATCTGGCAGCTTCCACATTAAGGGACCAAAGGGCTTAGAATACGATATTCCGGAGGTCAATGGAGCTAGGATTAAAACCAAGAATCACCTACCCAGCAAAACTGAGTATCATGCTCCAAGGCCAAATATGGACTTTCAATAAAATAGAGGACTTTCAAGCTTTCTCAGTGAAAAGACCAGAGCTGAATAGAAAATTTGACTTTCAAACACAAGAATCAAGAGAAGCATGAAAAGGTAAACAAGAAAGAGAAATCATAAGGGACTTACTAAAGTTGAACTGTTTTCTTTACATTTCTACATAGAAAGATGATGTGCATGATTCATGAGACCTCAATATCATAGTAGCTGAAAGGAATATGCATATATATATATATATATATATGTGTGTGTGTGTGTGTGTGTGTGTGTGTATACATATATACATATGTGTGTGTCTATGTATGTATATATGTAGATATATATATATGTGTGTGTATATATACATATATACACAAAGGGCACAGGGTGAGTTGAATATGAAGGGATGATATCTAAAATAATAAAATCAATTTAAGGGATAAGAGATGAATATATTGAGAGAGGGAGAAAGGGAGAGATAGAATGGGGTAAATTATCTCGCATAAAAGTGGCAAGAAAAAGTGGTTCTGTAGGAAGGGAAGAGGGGGCAGGTGAGGGGGAATGAGTGAATCTTGCTCTCATTGGATTTGACCTGAGGAGGGAATACCATACACACTCTATTGGGTATCTCACCCCACAGGAAAGAAGAAGGAAGAAGATAAAAAAGCAGGGATGATAGAAGGGAGGGCAGACAGGGGGAGGAGGTAATCAAAAACAAACACTTTCGAAAAGGGACAGGGTCAAGGGAGAAAATTCAATAAAGGGGGATAGGTTAGGAAGGAGCAAAACATAGTTAATCTCTCACAACATAAGTATTGTGGAAGGGTTTTACATAATGATACGCATGTGGCCTATGTTGAATTGCTTGCCTTCTTAGGGAGGATGGGTGGGGAGGGAAGAGGGGAGAGAATTTGGAACTGAAAGTTTTTAAAACGTTCAAAAACAACAACAACAAAAAAAGTTTTTTCATGCAACTAGGAAATAAGTTACACAGACAGACAACAGGGCATAGAAATTTATCTTGCCCTACAAGAGAAAAAGGGAAAGGGGGATGAGAAGGGAGTAGGGTAACAGATGGGAGGGCTGACTGGGGAATGGGGCAACCAGAATATACGCCATCTTGGAGTGGGGGGAGGGTAGAAATGGGGAAAAAATTTGTAATTCAAACTTTTGTGAAAATCAATGCTGAAAACTAAATATAGTAAATAAATTTAAAAAAAAAAAAGTAGAACAAGGCCTGTTTCATTTTTGGTTTTGCGTTCCCACTGTCTAGCATAGTTGCCTCACACAATGGGCACTTTAATAAATGCTTCATTGATAGATATATTAAACTGTATAAGGCAGATCTAGCAAGGTGGAGTTTTACACAGACACTATTTGTATTAATTTTCAACCAAAATTTAGTAATTGTTGTTCAATTGTTTCAGTCTTTTCCAACTCATGACTCTGTAATGTACTTTCTGACTAAATATGCTAGAGCTTCCCTTCTTCACAAGGAAGCAAGACAATGGAGTTACACAACAACCAGCCAATTAGAAGGATTTCTGAGGCTCAGAGCTGCTTGACATACCAGTGATGCTTTGCAAGTGAACTCAAGGCAAATTTGGATATGCCTGTAGCTGCCAGAAATCACAGAACCAGCCTTGAGCAGAAACTGCAGACTCAATACCTTGCTCAGGACTTTCTAAATATCTTACTCATCTTGTACTGAGACTACCCCCAATTTATCCTGTATGTGCTTGAGCCTTGGACTCTCTGCATCATCATGCTTATCTCAATATACCAAGAAATCAGTACCCCTGTCCATGAAACTCTCTACCCCTCATGCCTAGCACTCTGATCATAACACACCCCCCTTCCTCCCTGAATCAGTCCATTTCCCACCTTCCTTTCTTAGAAAATTGTATAAACCATTCCTCACTTTCCCCAAATTGAACTGTTTCAGCATTAGGCTGACTCCTCCACATGATCATGTCTGTATCTGCTTGATAAAGATCACTCTTTACTTTTATAGGTACTACCTCCCTCCACTTTTCTTCCTTTTGGGGGAGAGCCAGGTCCCACAAAATTCATGCCTCAGTTTACACTCCACTTGGGATTTTCTTGAGAAAAATACTGCAATGGCTTGCCATTTCCTTCTCCCAATCATTTTACAGATGAGGGAACTGAGGCAAGCAGGATTAATTGACTTGCCCAATGTCACAGAGCTAGTAAATGAGTCCGAATTTGAACTAAAGTCTTCCTGACTCCAGGCCCAGCATTCTATCCACTGTACCACCTACCTGCTCAAAATTAGGTAACCTATGCCTAAATTAAAATATGAAACATATGAGCTTCTATTAATACAATCCAGGGACATTTGCCTCCTTGCTGTTCCTCACGCAAAAATCTCCATCTCCTAAATCCTGGAATACTCCTGTTATGTCTTCCACGCCTGGAACACTCTCCCTCTTCATCTCTGCCTCCTGGCTTACCTGGCTTCCTGCTAGATTTGGCTCAAGTCCTACCTCTTGCAAGAAGCCTCTCCTTTCTGATTTAATCTCAGCACGTAACTTCTGAGACTACCCCCAATTTATCCAGTATATATCTTGTTGCGCAAATAGTTATAAGCATACTGTCTCCCCCATTAGACTGTGAGCTCCTTGAGAGCAGGGACTGTTTTTTGCTTTTTCTTTGTATTCTCTGGGCTTTGCATAGTGCCTGGTACACAGCAGGTACTTAATAAAAGCTTGCTGACTGACCATCATAAGACAGAATATACAATCCCCCCAAAAAGTGTAAGACAGCACATCATAAAGTTTTCTACAACATAAATTTGATGATAGTTTCATATGGTAAAAATAGAAAAAGAAGATAGGGGCTGTTTATGGCATTTCTTCCTATCCCCAGTACTCAAGTGGAGTGTCTAACACATAGTAGGCCTTTAATAATAAATGCTGATTGACTGGCAATCAAAATTCTCCAAAACAGGACTTGTGCTGGTCAGGAAGTTACCAAAGCCTTCCCTGATTTTTCCAGGTGAAGGTCTCTCTCCCCTCCCCTTTAAAAAGCACTCTATAAGCTCCCTTACTCATTTACCATTTATAAGATTTTACATAATATTCATTTGTATGTCTTTTCTCTCCCGAAACATGGTGTGCTTTCAAGCCACCTCCTGCACCCCCACTGCCAAAGAAACTACCTCCCAACTACTTACTATTATCTATGTAATATATGTACATAGTTATTTACATGTTGTCTTCCCCCAGAGAATAGGAGCTCACCGAGAACAGAGAATGTTCTTCTTTTCACTGTCTCTCCAGCACTTAGCACAAATATGTGTTTAATAAATTCTTGTTGACTTATTTACTATTTGGAGTCAGAACTCTATTTGGAGTACCAACTCTACCACTCTTTAGAGTGGTGACTTTAGGCAAGTCACAACCTCTCAGAACTTAATTTCTTCATTTGTAAAATAAAGGTAATAATAAACTGTTTCACAGCATTACTGTGAAACTCAAATTATATATACACACACAAAACTTAATATATACTTATATTTATATATACATATTTTATATACATTTATATTTTACATAAATTGTATATACAAAACAAGACAAAAGATTGATTGATTTACAAAATGTAAAGCATCATTTATCAATCAACCTTTTGCTGTTGAGTCATTTCAGTCCTGTCTAACTCTTCATCAGTTTGGGGTTTGGGGTTTTCCTGGCAAAGATACTAGAGTGGTTTGCCATTACCTTCTCCAGCTCATTTTACAGATGAGGAACTGAGGCAAACAGGGTTAAGTGACTTGCTCAGGGTCACACAGCTAGTAAGTGTCTGAGGCCAGATTTGAACTCATGAAGAAGTATCTTCCTGATTCCAAGTTCAGTGTTCTAACCACTGTGTCGCCTAGCTGCCCATCAATCAACCAGCTTAAATCCTCACTATGTTCCAGCTACTGTACTAAGCACTGAAGATAGTAATAATGGGTAAGACAGTCTTCCCTGAAAATACATTCTAAAAAGGGGAGACTATACATATGTAATCAGGTATATACAAGACACCTACAGAACAATGATAGTTAGCATTTATATAGCCCTTAATATGTGCCAGGCACTATGGTAAGTTTTTGCAAATATTGTGTCATTTGATCCTCACAACAGCCCAAGACAGGAGTGCATGAGAGATATCTCCATTTTACGGTTGAGAAAACTAAGGCAAACAGAGGTTAAGTGACTTGCACAAAAACACACAGCTAGTAAATCTTGAGGTCAGATCTGAACTCACTTTTCCTGATTCCAAGTCTAGAGTTCTTTCCACTGAGCCACCTAGCTGCCTGCATGGAAGCCAGAAGGTAAACTTAGAACTAAAGGCTGTAGACACTGGAGGTAAGGGAGGGGAATGGACAACCAACAATGGTCTCCTGAAAGAGGTAGCATTGAGCTGAATTTTGACAGAATTGAGGCTGAGGTGAGAAAGGAAAATATTCCAGATACGGGAGACAGTCACTGAAAAGGCAACTACGCAATCAGGAGATGGCATTGTCATGGGAAAAGGAACAGTAAGAAGGCCAATATAGTTATACCATGAAGCAATTTAGAACCATGCCCAAAGGGCTATAAAAACGTCCATATCCTTTGACCCAGCAATACCACTTCTAGGGCTGTATGCCCAAGTGGAAAGGGAACAGTATATACAAAAATATTTATAGCAGCTCTTTTTGGTGGTGGCAAAGAACTGCAAATCAAGGGGATGCGCATCAATTGGGGAATGGCTGAACAAATTGTGGTACATGAATGTAAAGGAATACTATTGTGTTATAAGAAATGAGGAGCAGGCAAACTTCATTACAACCTGGAAAGACTTATAGGAACTGATGCTGAGTGAGGGGAACAGAACCAGGAGAACATTATACACAATTACAGACACATGGTATATGTAAGGACTGATTTTGATAGACTTGGCTCCCCTCATCAATTCAAGGTTCAAAGACAGCTCCAAAAGACTCATGATGGAAAAAACTATGCACATCCAGAGAAAGAAGTATGGAGTCTAAATGCAGATGGAGGCAAACTATTTGCTCTCTTTTTTTTTCCTTCTTTTTTGGTTTCATTTCTTCTTTCTCATGATTTATTACATTGGTTATAATTCTTCTTTACAACTAGACTATTATGTAAATAAATCCAATGTGAAGGCATATGTAGAACCTACATTGGATTACATGCCATCTTGGTGGGGGGGGGGGGGGGGGGAAGAGGGAAGGAGAGAAAATTTGAAACCCAAAAACTTGTGGAACTGAGTGCTATAAACTAAAATTAAAAAAAAAAAAACATAAAATTTTTTTAAAAAATACAGTTAGACCATGGAGAATATGGAGAAAGAGTAAACTGGAAGAGCAACACAAACAGGTCAACTTACAAATGTCTTTTAATGTCAGAAAGACTTTATATTTGATCCTGGAGGCAAAAAAGGAGCCACTAGAGCTTAATGAGTAACAGAAAGACACTGTCAGATGTGCACTTTAGGAAAATAACTTTGGGAGGGTGTGGAGAATACATTAGAGTGAGGAGAGACTTAAGGCAAAGAGACGAATTAAAACACTAATGAAATAGGCCAGTTGAGAGGTGATAAGGGCCTGAGATAATGTGGCATCTGTGCTAGTGAAGAGAAAGGCACATATATGAGAAATTTTGTGCAGGTAGAAATGACAAAATTTGGCAACTGACAGGCTAAGTGTCATAACAGTGAGGAATGATAACACAGAGGTTTGCAAACCTGGGCATCTAGAAGAATGGTTCAGCAGATGGATGTGTTTGGGAAGAAAAACAGCAAGTTCTGTTTGAGATACGTTGAGTTGGAGACACTTATGACAGTGGTGCCAACCTAAAATAGAGATAGGTGCTGCAAATCTATACATAAGGATCCCTGAGGGCCATGGTTTTAAAATTTAATGTGATCTATATTTTATTATATTTTTATTTTCTTAACTATTTCCCAATTACAATTTAATCTAGTTACATTTATATTACAATTTAATTACAATTCAAGGGTAATAACAGACTATTTCACAGGACTGCTGTGAAACTCAAATGAAATCACAAAGTTTTTTTGAAACTATAAAGCATACTGATCAATCTATCAGCATTTATTAAATGTTCACTATGTTCCAAGAACTGAGCTAAGGACTGAGAAGTTCAGGCTGCACTCAGAAGGTTGCAAGCTGCCGGTCTGACACTTCTGGCTTGTGGTGCATCCAATTCAAAATGTCCAAAACGCAACTGTTGACATGGGTCAGGAGAGAGACTAGGGCTAGACATACAGATCAGAGAATCATGTGCAAAAAGATTATAATTGAATGTATAGGAATTCATGAAATCATTAAATAAGATAATATAGAGGGGAAAATGAGACTAAGAAATAGAAGTCAGACAGGCAGGGGGAAAAACAAGAAAACAGTGTCAGGAAAATCTAGAGAGAATATCCTTGAGGAGAGAGATGGTAGTCAACTATGTCAAAAGCAAAAGAAAAGTCAAGGATGACAACTGAGAAAAGGCCACTAGATCTGGCAATTAAGAGGTCACTGGTAATTTTGGACAGAGCAGTTTGAATGGAATGTTGAGGTCTGAAGCCAGACTACTTCCATAAATTGTACGTTTATTGAAAATAGCCTTACTATATCTCACTTATCTTCTTAGCGTCCTCTGGGTCCCAGCATGAGGTCTCATATGCAGAAAGTATTCAATAAATAATGACTAAGTTAAGCAAATCAAGACAAGTCTATTTACAGTTACGGTAGAACCTTGTTATAAAATAGCTCTTAATAAATGGATTTAACTAAACCAAAAGTGAAACTTCATCTTTAAAATCTAATGCCTATCTAGAGTAGAAACCTGGCATAAGGTATTACCCTGTTAGATGAGGGATTAATACGATCACAGAAACTCCTGCCCACAAGCATCAGGATTACATAGAAAGATTCCATTATAACGTGATCTTATAACTATTATACATATAAAAAAAGCTACTTTTAAATTCCTAAAATCTCACTCAATACAGGTTTTTACAATAACAGAGAGAACCACTAGAGATTTTAAGTAAAGGTAGGTGAATGGAGTAAAAGCAGAAAAGCACCAGCCTAAGTTTTGGTGAGGTGAGGTAAGGTGAAGTAAAAAGAAATAAGATAACGGTGCGAATACTCTGATAAAGACAAGAATCATACTACAGGAAAATGACTACAGGCAGTAGAAAAAAAAAATTAAAGAGATTACCATTCCATAAACAAATATCTTCTTCATATCTCCCTTTTCTCTGGAAATAGAGTTAATGTAATGACCCTCCCAGAGTATGATGAACCACAGTAACAAGATCATGAGCATAAAACTCTGAAGATTTCTTAATCAAGTAAGTCTTTATCAGTTGGATCTTGTACTTTGATTGCAGATATACTACTGTTCACCTTTCTTCTCAATTATATTTTTTTGCCTGATTTTGAAACTAGAACCAACAAACAAAGCAATCCATTCTTATGAGAAAAGCTGTATGAAAGAGTAATATAGCACTAAAGATGCCTGCAAGCTAAAACATGATGAAAATAACAGGTAGTATATAATTTATATGAAAAATACGATAAGCAATACTCCAATACTCTAAATACTCTACAATGTTCTCAAAGAAAAAAATCAAAAACTTCATATTCTAAGCTGTCAACAAAGATGGACTACAATAGAATCAATTCCTTTCAAATGTTCACCTTCATGACTGACATTCCATCAGCCAAGGGAAAAAACGTGCCTATCTGTCAGGATGTCAAGAGACTAACCAAACACACCCCACAATTCCTTCAACATCATTCCCAGGAGCTCAATTAGCACAGGAGGGAATTAGGCAAGCAAGACTGACGTGCTACCCTTGGGACAAATGCAGAATGTCTAATTCAAAATTCCTTAGTCGCTAAAAAGGGTCATTCACTTGCAATAGTAACCTCCACACAGATGTATAATATCTAAAAATTCTAGGCAATCTCTCAAGGCCAATATATTGCTATATCTTACACAATTTAGAAGAATTTTCTACATTTTAAAAAAACCTTTTAAATCTCAAGTCATGTAATAAGCTACATTAACAAGAGGCATTTTTAATTGGTCATATTATACCTTAATAGGACCAAATATTAAATTGCATTCCAAAATCTTAAAAAATATGCTCATAATATTAAACTTAATTGAACACAATATTGAACTTTTTCTTTTACCAGAGGAGCCCAGTAGGTGTAGAGATAGCCTATTTTCAGTGCTGGTACAAACTGTGAACAGGACACTACCAGAAAATAGAGATTCAAGAAAAACTTGAATTGTTCATATAAAACCTGAAAAAGAAAGGAGAAAATTAATGTGAACTCTCAAGAGAAAAAACTTATGATTTCAATACATTTTTTAAAAAGCAATATAAACAGTTCAGAGCTCTGTTAAAGAATGCACATGGACCACTATTCAACCACAGGTTATTAACTGTGTGGCTTTCTAGAGCCATACCACCCATAAAGAAAAATCAGATAACTAATTCATAATAAATTGAAAAATGATAAATTCAAATTTTAAAATTAACTTTTATTTGAAAACACAACTGCTAGCAACTAAGTTATATTCTTTATATGGCAAATTTTTCGCCTCTCAATTAAGCTGAAAGATTTAATTTCTTCTTGATATTATTAGCCAGTCAACATAAATCTGACAGTAAAAAACCTCTATGTGGAAGGAGGAGTAATATATTTATGTTTAAAATGCATTTTTCATTTTATTAAATTTAACGTTTAATTTAAAGATTATCTGGCTCTGCCATTATAATACGATGTCAACACTTCCAATTTTAAAGGACATCTACGAAGTAGCTAAAAAATTCCTGCATGTCTTATTAGTTTCTAAGTAAAGAATATCCAAGGTTTCTGGATGGCTAATTTTTTTTTTAAATAAGGAATTTGCCTTTGAATGCATTTGTCTCTTTATTCCAAAGAACTCAAAGTACTTTTTAATAACACCATAAATGGCACAAAAAGTACTATAGGATAAAACTATTTAACAAATGAAAAACTAAGATTAAGTTCATATAGTTGGGCCTGAGCTAAACCTGGAAACCTGGGCTCCTGACCTGTAATTTAATTGGTTTCAGGAACTCCCTCTACTAATGCAGTGTCAGCATTTCCACCATGACTTAGAGTCTTAAGAAGTTGTGTAGAAAGTAGATGTCAAACACACAATCAAGGGCAGAAACAGATTAAAATGTAAATTGGTAAATATTTAACAAAGTAAATAAAATTACAATAAAACACAGATAGTATTACATTTTAAAACTAAGTCTGTATGTGGGCAAGAGGAATTCATGAATTGGTGGTCCCTATGTCTACTTGAATTTGACAACATTGGTATATAGTACTGAAAAGTTAGTAACCTGGCCAACATCACACTCTATATGTTAAAGGTAAAATCTGAACCCACTGTTTTCAGTTGCTAGGCCAGCTCTCTAACTTAATTTTACTGACATCAACTTAGTCTTCTACAGTAACATTTTCCTAAAAATCATTACAGAAATTGTTCATTCAGCCTAATAAATTGTTTTACATAGAAAAGTTATTTACATCATTATACATTTGTTTGTTTGACTAAGATATCTTTGCTACATTGACAACATGTTTACATTTGTAATAATTCATGTTCAATTTAAGTTTAAAATGTTTTCAATTATTTCATAAATTAATCTCAGCAGGATAAGTATCTTTCTCCCTACCCACCACTGATTTCTTCAAAATTCTATTCAACATAAATTATATCTATTAGCAATTCAAAACTTGCCATTATTTAAAAAAAAGAACAGAATTTCTACTACGCAACTACCAAACATTTTTAAAAATACTACATTTTATATGGAAAAGGCTAATTTAAAAGAATATATTCAGAGCAAAAATAAGACATTCACACAATACTAGGCTTCACAAACAAATCAACAGGTACTTGCAAAATATGGCTGATCTTAGGAAGCTGTATGAATTTAATCTGATCAGTGTTAAGCTGCACTGCAGATTTTTAACCACAGTAATCAATACTTTACTGTATACTTAATGAACTTTGTGACCTTTAGGAAAATGTACAATGCTTAGCCAATCTGTGTGTATTTAATAATTTAAACCAAGGGAGAAAACAGTAGCTTCGTTCAATAAAGATGAGAATATTTATCTGCCTGAAAGACAGTTGACATTTTATTGCCTTGACAAAAGATCAGTCTTTTAATTATGGAGCCATTAGTTTTTGTGTGTTTTAATAAAGAAGCATATTAGATATCAAGCATTTGCCAACTATTGGATGGATGGAGAAAAAAAATCAATACCCAATATAAAGTAGTGTGATTATTTAAATTAAAATGTAAAGGACAAAGCAGCTCTAAATTGAAGTAGGGAAGAGATTTTAAAGCTAAATAGCACAAATCTGCCAATAAACAAGATGTTAAAAATTCAGAATATATGTATATACTTATATGAATCATTCTACAATATCCCTTCTATAATCTGTCTCCGAAACAGGAACCAAAAATTAGAAAAATAAAACAATTCTACACATGTGTAAATGTGGCTTTGTGAATAATACAAAGAGTGGAGACTATATATGTATGGACTTTTTTAAGGTGTTATTTGGTATCCTTTCAGTATTTTAATTATTTTGAAAGGTATCCTGGTAAACTTATTAATTTAATGAGTTATATTAAATCACTATGCTTAAATCTGAACTATAAATGGAAAAACCCATTAAAATCTAGACAGGCTTTTTCATTTTAAATTCCTTTCTACTAACAGGTGCCTGTTCCAAATATACTTTTGAAAATAGATCAGTTCCTTATAACACCAATTTTAATTTTACATCTTCTTCTCATTTTTTACTAATATTTCCAGGATAAAAGGGTTATTTTCTGCAGTCTTTAATGAAAAGCAAACTAATAGCCCTTTGATAAGCCCACCTTCAAGAAATCATTAGTAATCTTACCCCAGGTATAAAGGTAAATATATTGTATTTTTGATTTTTTATAGAATTTCTGGGATATTTTTCTTCACATTTTTCAGGACATCCAAGCCAGACAGTACGAGCTTTCAGTTCCTTCTTTCTTCGGCAAACATTTATGAGCCAGTCACAGCAACTGAATGGAACAAAGATTATTATTTTGTATTTGTCAAAAAAAATTTCAACACATTTACATTTGAAGTTATCATTGTTTGTTTCAATATTTCGCAAAGATACTTGCAGCTTATCTAATTATAAATGTTATACTTTAAAAAACCAAGATCCATTAAGCAAATTTCTATTTGCAATCAAAATTCTAGAAGATATTTACATTTTTAGAAGTCTGTAATGGCTTCTGGAACCTCAGGGAAATGATCTTCCCTGCCAGGCTCTCTTATTGACAAAATTCAACCATTAATACACTGAAACATTAGATGTTTTATGTATTGGGGAAGAATAACTATAGATTATTGGGAAGCCTCAATACACCACTCAGTGATAAAGCCTCTACAGATTCTAATTAATCTAGCATATTCCTCCATCTCTTCTCTGAGGTAATCACTTTTTTCTACTTCTTAGAAAACGATTTTTGGGGAGACATTAGGTGCTGCACCATTACTATTCAAGGCTCAAATTAACACTTGAGAGGGTGGCAATATTTAATCTGCTGTTGTTGACAAAAAGAACTAGAATAGAAAATACAGCTGCAGTGCTAAATAATTCTCTTCCATGCAAGGAGTAACTTAATTCAACACTTTTACTTGCTCTAACAGATTTCATTCACCTTCAGTAATAACCAAGCAAGCTGGTGACAAATATATCAAGATTCCCAGAAATACAAATCCTCTCTACTAACTTGAACACTATTTAAGGATTAAGTATAAAGTATGCCCAAAAGGAAGAAGCTTTAAATTACCTTAGAAGACCAGGAGAAAAATTTTTTAGTCTATCACCCCATAAGCAAACTAAGATACGGATTTAAAATTGCATTAGAAATGAAAGTTAGGTATGCATAATGTCCTATAAGATTCCATTTATTTATCCTATGTTTCTCAAAGAAAGCTGATGAATTTGCCTCCAAAATATTCAAGGATTTAAACATCCACATAAAGCTGTTTATTTGAAAATAAAACCTTAATTAACAAATAACTCTAATAATTTCATGGAACATCTCTTTCACGGAAACCTCAAAAAAGATAATTTTATTCTAATTATGTTGATATTTGAAGAAATACATGAAAAGTATAGGCCCAAACTATTTTTAACTATATATTATCAGTGCCTTATAGCCGTGCATACTGTATAGACAATATTTTTGACCTCACAAAAAGAGACTTAGAACTGTCCTTTACAAATTATCTTTAGAGTTAGTTTATAAGCTATAACCAAAAAAAAAAACTTCATTACTTTATACTGGCCTCATTTTTAAAATACTCTTGATTATTTCCAAAAATACAACATACTCTCCAAAAACTAAAGACCTTTTTTTGAAACTATTCGAAGACTAATATAGGCTCTAAAAATCTTTTTAAAAACAATTCCAAAAAATTTTTGAGCAATAATGACCCCATTGAAAGAAGTACACACACATAATTTTGCAAGATAATAGTACTCACTTTAATATGCAAATTATGGTCTATTCTTTAAAGTTTTATAGACATACACAAACACATATCATAGTGCCTCACACAGTATGAAGGTCAATAAAATAAAAAATAATACTGTTAGATTGAATTCAAGGTAGAACAGATAAGAGTAAGATTACTTCCCAAGTTATTTTATATTATCTTTATGGAGTTGTTTTTACCTTTTTTTAACCCAATTTTCATACCCACTTCCATAGGATTCTGTAACAACCCAAGGTCCCACCAAAATATCACTTTTTGAATATAATACCATAATTAAGTGCAAAGTGACCAAGCAGCTAAATACTCAACCAGAAAAAAAAAAAAGATTGTATTTATTTGGTTTACTCTTCTTAGAATATAAGCTCCTTGAGAATACAGTAGAGAGTGTTTCATTCTTTGTATCACCAGTGCCTAGCACACTGCTCAGCACATAGTAGGTGTTTGATAAATATTGGTTGACTGAATGAATTTCCTAATAAAATCTGAGCGGTGAAAAGGCAGTTAAATTGCATTAATTTTCAAAATGGGAGACTAGTTATAAATAAACAAACTTTTAGACCATAATATGACTAAAATCTGTTTCTTTCCAACTGGTTTACTTGAAAATAATCTAGTTATAATTGGTTTTGTGGCTCTTGTTTCTATGACACATTTTTTTTTAAGACGGGGGAAGGCAAGGCAATTAGGGTTAAGTGACTTGCCCAAGGTCACACAGCTAGTGTGTCAAGTGTCTGAGGGCTGGATTTGAACTCAGGTCCTCCTGACTCCAGGGCTGGTGCTCTACTCACTGTGCCACCTAGCTGCCCCAACACATCATTTTTGCAAGTCACTTGTCTTAAATTCTAATCAGACTAGTACTTCAGTTTCTCTACTTGACTCAGGTTTTGCATATACATTTTCGAGTACAGCAAAATTACAATAAAATGGCTAATTTTCACAAAGATTCAGATTCTAGATGATACCCAGGCAAACAACTGAGAGCAAAACAAAAGTTATCCTGTCTTTTAATGGCAAGATTATAAAAGCTCTATAGCAGGGCTGTCCAACCTTAGGTTTTTATTGAAACAGACAATATATTTTGATTTGCCATTTTAGTGAGAGATCTGAGGTAGCTAGGCTTCGTTTACTAAAGTATTTATGTAAATTTCTATGCTTGTAGGCGGGCTGCATAAATCCCACTGTGGGCCGTATTTTGGACAGCCCTGCTCTATTTTTTTCAAAAACTATGATCCAGTGAATCCATGCTACACACTACTATCTCCTTGCCATCTTCCTAGCCTTTGTTAACACCCTCCAAACAGGACCTCTACAAGCTATATGTTGTAGCTGCAAAGCTACTACTCAACTTTGAAATCTGTGCTCTAGGATCAGGCTATGCTAATGATCTGATTGCTAAAAGTCAATAATTCATGCACCAAGAAAACTTCACCCCATCATCCTCTTGCCACTGACCCTACCCCTATACAGTGTCTTTTATATGCTGTGTTTACAACCTATGTTCAAATCAATATAGTACGCTAAAGACTTAACTGAATATTTTAACTCTGAGATGGGAGAATTCATCTGGATCATTTTAAGATGAATTCTTTCTCCTGGAAAACAAGTTTTAGTATGAAATGGAATAAGAAGCCACAGACTATACCCATATTCTGAACAACCTATGTACAAATGTATGCCATTAGTCACCAGAAGAATCTTAAGAAAGAATGTAGCTTGCTCAGAACTACCTATCATTATTTTTAGAGTAATAACTCAAAATAAATAACAGCACACTTTGAATTGTATACAATCCCATCTCTCAAAAATATCTTAGCATGAAATGACTAAGAAAATATAAAACAAGAACTTTTAACATTAGTGAATTCAGGCTGGAGAATATGCACTGACAAGTCAAAAACCAGTCAATTTTACCTAAAGTTTGCTAAGTTCAAAATTGTATGACTACTCTTACCCTTGCTTTCATATTTACAATCAGTATATTCTCCTACTGGAATCCTCTGCTCTGTGGTTTAATCTTTTCCCCAGTACAAAAATGCAAAAATGTATATTTTAAGCATAGTCCTCCAGAATAGCTATATAGTCCTTTTCAATTCTTCTAAAAGTAGGTCTATATTTTTCTGTGTTCTAAGTGGCTCACATAAAACAAAATAAGCTTAATAAAGTACATCTCTTCATTCAGACTTTGGAGGGAAAATAGTGAATGGACATATGCTAATAATCAACGAGGTGCTGAAGTAGCAAACTAGTTAACAAAATGTGGAACATTTAGAAAAAAATTAGGATGCCAGTATAGTAAAAAGTGTGTTTTTGTTTTACCGTAAAATTCTACGGTTTAGTCACAGAAAACTTAATAACCACTTTTAAATCCTAACCACAGAACACAAAATTTTACATTTGGCAAGGACATTAGAAATTATCTAATTGAACTGTTCGTAGATGAGGAAACAGGCCAACAGAGAGGTTAAGTGAAAATGCTTGTTAGTTTAATGAAAAAAACAATATTAGAACCCAGATCTCCTGACTCCTAATACTTGCTTTCATAAGATCAGTAATCCTTTTGCTACTTAACCTCAACACAAAAGGTTATTTTCAAAGTGTACTTACTATATGAATACTACAAAAGCAACACAGATTTTACATGTCATTTATTTTTAATAAATGTTAGATTTAATAAAATGTTAGATGCATTAAAAAAAGCCTCCTGGAGAACATTTCAGACATATGATATTCTGTTCCACAAAACACTCAAAGCCAGCAATTTCCTAATCAGACAATTAAATGTATTTTAAAGTTCAGATTCCAAGTGAAATAGATAATAGGCATTCCTGGGTTTTAAAAATAATATGAAATTTAAGAAATACTAATTTTTAAAAGTATTTAAGTGATTAGTGAGTCCCAGCTGATGCCAAGTAAGTTTTTTATACAGATAGTTCTTACAAAAGACATTATAGATACAAAGCCATAATGTCTGTATAACCTGGCCTACACTGTAAACATCAATGACAATAAAAACTTTAATGAATGCACCATTGTCAGTGTTTACATGAAACTAAAGCCCTGTTGACATAGAATTCCTGTACTCACCAAAATTAAGTACCATGGTTTTTAAATATATAAATTCAATAATTTAGCCATTTATTTTTCAATTCCTACACTTCAGATAAAAGGTACAAGTCCTAATCCTGCAAGGTGTAATAATTCTGTTACTGTTCTAATGTTCAGAAAATGGACAGGACATAATAATTCCTCTAACACATATATACGACATATAATCAAATCACATGCTATTTCATGGAATGTTTAAATATATTTTAATAATGAAGAATTCAGTGATCTCGGACCTTCACAAGAAATAACATAGGATTTTGCAGAATGAGAAAGTACCATAACAGAGAAGAGGCCAGAGCTTAAAAATGAGGGATATAGGTAGGAACACTTAGGCTAATGAGAATACACATAGAATACATATTTGGACAACGAAACATTTGTGACTTGTAGCATCATGTGAGCTAAGAAGGAAAACTGAATCACCTGAGAGTATCATGTGGCCAAAACAATGTTCATATGACAAATGAGGAAAAGAACTGATAAAATATAGAACAAGAATGGAAAATTTCATATGCGGCACAGAGCTAGAGAAAAGAGTGGCAAGCTCTATTTAACAATCTAAATAAGATTCCAACAATATTCTAAATCTTTTCCAATGTTAATAAATCATTTGCAAGTTGCATTGCCCCTCAAATTTAAACTATGCCCAATATACAAGAAGATAAATCTTTTCCCCAAAATAGAATCATCCAAAAAGAAAACTAAACTAAAAAAAAAATGGATACCAAAAGATCATTATTTATTATATTTTAATTAGCCAAAAACTACATTCCCCTAAAAACTGAAATAAGTTCCTCCAAATCCCAACATACTGTAATTATTGCATTCAAGTGTAGCTTGGTAACTAGGGCAAAAGCAACACAGTAGTCACGTCATTCTTAAAAGATCAGCATTTTCCCATGCTTCTGCATAACAAATGTGCAGATTAATTGAAAGTATACAGGCCATTTTAGAGCCCAGATTAATCCAAGCATTTGATATCCCCTTCACTTCATATGGAAATGCCATTCAATTGCACCATTTTCATAGGGACAAAGTGTTTTTTGATAACAAGTGGAATGTAAATCTCATGAGAAAGAAATCAATCTAGACCAAAGAACTCCAAAGTATTGATCTATGTGCATTACAATTTCACAAGCTGGAAGGAAAATTCAAAGTTAAAGAAAAATGATCACAGGAAATCATAAGGATCTACAAATTCTATACTGTGCTGAATCATGAAAATAAAAACAAACAATAGTTTTCTGCAAATTAACATGTTATTGCTTTGTTATCGTTCAAATAGTAAAATGTTCACTATTACCACAAAATCTACAATGAATAGAAAACCAAATGCTTATAACTGAAACGGGCATTACAGTTCTTTAAAATTAAATAGTCTAAAATACAAACAATTTCAATATCTCTCCTAAAATCTATCCTCCCTTAAAAAATATTTCTTCTGAAACAATATTACATATTATTCTACTAGGCTATCTACCAAGCAGAAATAATTTTAGTGATGCTGATATGAACAATCTAGTACTTATGCCTATAAAATATGTTCAGTACTCAAAATTTAAATTACACAAATTCCCAAGGAAAAGTATAGGCCATTTTGTTGAATGTACATTTTGATTCTAGAAATACTGGGTTTTTTTTATTTTTAGTGGTTTTTTACTTCTCATACTTCTTGGAGTTTGCTAATGCTATTTAATTGGATTTTCCTACATGATTAAAACTTGCAGATAACTTACATCCTTTAATACATTTATATAATCTGTTTAGTGGAATTCTGTCAATTTTTTAAAAGTGGGTGTAAGAAACAGGGGGAGAAGTTTTGGTTCCACAGAATTGAAGGTGTACCTTTCCGCCTCCCCCACCCCAGCTTTAGCAGAAACCAGGCCTCAGGTCAGTCCAGTGAAAGGTCAGAGGCTTGTACGCATGCTTAAATGAGCCATTTGAGGATGGCATGATGTAGGTAGTCAGGAGGTTGTATCTGGCCAATGAAGAGTATGGTGGGAGATTAATAGACATTAAAGGACTGGCATCCATCGGGGGAATAAATGTAAATCATAATTAAAACATTCCTGACTTCCCGAGTCTTGCTTATTCTTAGACAATATGAGTATGTTTCTAACAGTTGGGGGCTCCTCACGGGATCAATATAACATCAGAAGAAAGAGATATTTCACACAGAGAATGGGTAGCACCCCTACTCTTTTGCAGTGGGCCCTGGTATCTGCAGGTAAAAATTTCCTTCTTCAGACTGCTAATTTCCCGGGAGTATTTTTCTGGAATCCTTGGGAACCCAGGAATGTGAGTAAAGGGGGAAAAGGGAAGGAAAATGGCCATAGACGGCCAAGTCAGGTGCCTGAGAAAGGTTGGGGGGGGTGGGGGGAGTCCTGCTTTGTCATGTCTGGATCTGCCCCAAGTTGAGAAATAGGATTTGCTTGGAACATGGAAAAGAAATCTTAAAATATTTGACCTGGGTCAGGAGAACAGATTTCTCCTAGTGCTTTGAAGAAAAGCACTGGTGGGCTGACCCAGGGAAAAGGGTTTGGGAAGCTTGGTAGATGGTAAAAATTCTCTCTCTCAAGGTGGGGTTGGTTGAGTCTGGCTAGATATTGGAGAGACTGGGAGGCTTGGGTTTTGGGGGGACCCTGACAGGGGGTCTTGAATAAGACTTTTCAGACTCTAAGCCTCGACACCCTGATTTCTGGACCAAGAGACCGGCACAGTTTGGCCAGACCCTAATCTGTGGGGAGGAGGCAGGGAGAGCCTCCTTCCTAGTCTCCAAGATAAGGGAAATTCTGCTCTATACCCTAGAGCAAGCTCTCAAAAAATCCCGAACAAGAAACAGGGAATCCATGTGAGGGCTGGCTCTGTTGAGTTTGCGGGGTTGAGGGAGGGCAAGAAAACATAAAGGAAGAGAGCTCTTAGAAGTTATGACTAAAATCAAATTCTAAATTGCTCACATGCAGTCCTGTCTGTGTGTTTAAGAAAATGTTTTTGTTAGTCATTTAAGTTTTAAGGTAAAAAGCAGTTGGAGAAGAAGCCTGATGAGTATAATTTTTCTTATTTATTTGAAATGTTTGAGGTAGTTTGGGTCAAGATTAGGAAAGAAAGATTGAAATTGGAGATACAGAGGGTAAAAAGTTTCAGTAAAGATTGGGAAAGGAAGAAATAGATGCTGGAGATGTGGGATTTGGGTGGGGGTAGAATGTCGGCTAAGTACACGTAGTTCTGGGTCCATGTGCTCTTGGCCACCCCTTCCCCCACCCTCCACACTGGAAGACGATGGGTGGGTCAATCAGGAGGTGAAGCTAAAAGAAACTTGTAGCCTGACAGGAAAATAAGGCTGGTTACTAAAACCTTAGTAATCTAAGGTTTTATATAAAATTATATTAGTAGCTAGGGATAGGAAATTAAGTTAGCCCTCTGAAAATTAGCATATCTAAAAGGCAGGCTCCTTTGTTCTCAAAAGGGCTGCCAGGCCCAAATGTAATACACCAAGAAATGAGATCTGTACAGCTGATAATCCTGTGCTCCTCTTCAACTCACCTTTGTCAATTATCTTTAGCAACTGAAAGGGATTTTCCCCTCCATGTTACCTGAGGCAGCAGGATGAAGGGTAAACTAAAGATATTTTAGCTTGGTATAGAGAATTGGTGAGTATGAAGATGAGTGGGGGAGCAGCAAACCCATGTGCTCTTAAGAACCACTCCCCCCTCATCTTTCTTTAGAGGACTAGCTGGACTTAAAGAGTCCAAAGGTCTTTTTGCTTGAAAGGGGAGTGGACCACATCCTTCAAATTCCTTAGGTCTTCTCTTAATTCAAACCTTTTTGTAAAAACTCTTAAGAATTAGAGTCAGGGATTGGAATGCATAAGATGAGGCTTGGAGAAAGCAGGGTGCCAAATTCAAATCTGGATGGTTTATAAAAGCAAGTAATGATACGAAAATATAATTTTTCTCTCTCTAAGTTCATTCATGACCAGGCAAATAGTCCTAATACCTGGGCCAGAGGCAACAGTTGGCTAGGAGCAGCTGTACAATGCTAAATAAATAAAATGTATTTAAGGTATTAATGTATTAATATATGTTATATGTGTATTTTATATATATATTAATGTATTAATATATAAATACTAGAAGTAATAGGATCAATACTTTGTATATGTGATAATCTGAAAAAGTAACTGAAGTCATCTTATTTCTAAATTGTATTTTTAGAGTTCTCTTAGGCTGTAAAATTTGAGATACCCTTGTGAGGCCTGAATTTGTTATATATGAATCGATCTTTTAAAAAAGGATGTGATAAAAATGTGATAGTTTGAAATTGTTATATTTGGTTATGAACAAGTAATATTACTTTTAATCTCTACGTTTTGGTAATGAGATGAGTGAGTTCCTGTCTGAGGAGACTTTTAAAAAAATGCATTCACCTAATTTGATGGGTAGATTCAAGTTTTAAATACATAAAAATGTTTAAGGCATTAAATTTGTATGGTTTAAATGTACATTGTATGGTTTAAATGTTGTTTAAAATTGTACTATCAGAGAAAAATGATGAATGGGTTAAAAAGCTGTTATTGTTCAGTTAAAATTGTTTTGCTATCACTTAACAGCATTTGTGAGACTGTTAAATTTAGGTACAAGAAGTTTTGTGAATAGAAAATTTGGAAAATTTGTGATATCTAGAAATTTTGTAATAACAAAGAATTGAGTTGTTATAATTTGGGAATTTATGAAAAAGCAATTTTTCTTATAATCTAGATGTTAGGCTAAGAATTGTGCAATATATATATACATATGTACACATACATATGTATACATATATATGTAACAAAGATGTTTCAGTAGTGAGATCAAAGTCAGAAACCTCTTTTGTTTAAGGCAGATAAGAAAGTCTGGAGACAAATGGGGGTTATCCAAGCCCCCATAGTTGTTGTGTTGAGACAGTGTGAGGCTGTTACCTAAAACAAGGATTTTGGACTTAAATTCTTGAATTTTATGAGTCCCTGGATGGGACCAGGGATAAAAGATAAGGCAGAGACAGGAAATTCTAAAGAAGTTAAAGTTTAAAAAGTGGAGACTGCCCTGAAGACCCAGTCTCTTCCCCCACTTCCCCTCTTCTACTTTGGTCTAGATAAGAAGGGGAGCTTCATCTATCCCCACCTGTAGAAGGGAAGGAAGGGGGAGGGGCAGCAGTTACTAGGATTTAAGTTGTACTGATAGAGGGACAAACAGCAGGGGTTAGAAGCCGGCCCCGCTCCCTTCCAAAGCTGGCTTTTTAAAGTCAGCAAAAAGTGATGGGTTTTTAGGATGAGATTAGGTTTTGAGATGTTGGCCTTGGTAGTTTTTATTAGTAAAACTTGCCATCTGATGTAAAAGAACCAACCCTCTGGGGGAGATGATATGATGCTGCCTTTTTTTTTATGGCAGCTCTCTATAATCAGAAATAAGTAGTTAGTGATGAAAGGAAAGTTATCTGCCAGAATCTTACTATTATGAAGTTGTGATACCTACAGACCTAGAAGGTTTTATGGGGAGAAATGGAAAATTTGAGCAATGTAAATATGTGAAATCTTGTTTTTAGTCAAATGGGTGAGTTGGTACTCTTATATAGTCATATGAAGGAAAACATTCTTTCTAAATAATAATGGGAATAATTTGGACATAATTGAAATAAAGATACAAATGTAAGGTTGAATCATTATCCCACAGATTAAGGCTGGGATTTAAGGTTACTTTGTATCTATGTGGAATAAAGTGCTTAAATGTTTCAAAGTAATATAAGAGCAATTGGGTATTAATACAAATAGTGTAATTAATTGCTGGAATTAAATCAGAGACAGTTTCAGTTTGGGGAAAATAATTTCAGTCTTCCTTAGAGAAAGTTGTAGAATATCCTGGCGTTAACGTAAAAAGTTAAACATAGTTGTTTGAATTTGAATTCAGTCCATCGTCTAAAACATAAAGATAAGAATTAGAGGAGAATAGAAAAGCCTGGGAAACTGATGCAAATATGTTAGAGCAATAACTTATGATCTTAATGGGAAGATTTTATGAACAAGGGAGGAAATGCATGCAAGCTACTTAAGGATCACTTTAAGGATGTTCCTTAAGCAATGTGAGATTATAGTCATATCTTACTGGAACTTGCTATTCAAAGACTTAATGGGACTGTTAACTGACTTTTTCCGAGTCTAACTCCAGGTGTGAATGTCAAGGAAGGCTGACCCAAGATGCCAGCAGCCTTGGGGGGGGGGGGGGGGGGAAGCGAACTGTAGGTATTATTTCACGGTAAAGTTAAGAGGGCAACTGTTCTGAATCTGCTGAGATGGGACTCTCTTGACTTCCTTAACTGAAACCTGGCAGACTTTAAGCTTGGCTCAATGCAATTTGCAGTTTGACATAACTTCTGCCTGGAGTTGATAGGAAGCTGGGAAAAACATCATCCCCTTACTATGAGTCCCTAATCTCTTAATAGCAAATTCTACAATAAGAAGGTTTTGTAAGTACAGTAACAAATCTATTAAAATAACTGATTATGGGAATATCTTAGGTTACTATAGGACTGGAACTAGTGTTCCTGTATAAGTTAGGGTAGTGTTTATTCTTTGTAATGGTATGGAGACAATTAGGTAAAGGGCTTGTGAGAATATTATTTTGTTATTTGGTTAATATCATGCTTGTCTAAAGCTTTGTTACAATTAGTAATGTTAAGAGAAGAATAGCTTCTGGTTTATTTTGTAAATGCCATCAAAGAAACACGGCATGACTAAAAGTTTATGATGTTATAGGTACTGTGTTAAAAATTGATAATTTAATGTATTTATGTATGTACTGGAGCCTGTTGTTAATTCCTTAGTGAAATATCATCCTCCTGGTGAGGAAATTCATAATGAGCTAATGTAAAGTATAAGAAACTGGGTTCTGATGTGAATTTCTTAAACACAACAATTGCCCAAGGTTCCAATTTTGAATTTGTAAAAATAATCAGGATTATAAGGATTACAAATGGTAATTTAAAATTGTGCTGAGGTAACTTTTGTAGGAAAATGGAAAGAAAGCTGGTTCCTACAAGAAGATGCTGAGATGCTGTGCTATGGAGATGGCTGGAACAAATACCAAGGACCTGAAGACTTCACTGATGTTGTTCCCTGTCAGACAGCCTTATGGGAAGAGACTTTTGAATCTTAAAGGGACAATTGCATTATTGTTTTCTTTTGGGTCTCTGTATCTGTATTTACAAAGGGGACTGCCTCCTTTGATTTGTCAATGCGTCAATCAATCCTTCCCCTATTTATTTAAAGAGGTGATAGTTAAGGTGAAAAATTCAGAACAGAAAGAGAGTAAGGGAGTATTAAAAATGTGGAAACAAAAATTTGAATATAAGAAGGGGGGGGATTGTAAGAAATGGGGGGAAAGAGTTTTGTTTCCACAGAATTGAAGGTGTACCTTTCCCCCTCCCCCACCCCAGCTTTAGCAGAAACCAGATCTCAGGTCGGTCTGGTGAAAGGTCAGAGGCTTGTACACATGCTTAAATGAGCCATTTGAGGAGGGCATGACGTAGGAAGTCAAGGGGTTGTATCTGGCCAATGAAGAGCCTGGTGGGAGATATGAGGTGAGGGTCTATTAAAGGACTGGCATCCATCTGTGTCCTTTGTACTTTCTCCTGTACTCTGTTCAGGGGAGGTACCCATTTATTCAAGAGGGAAAAAATGTAAATTATAATTAAAACATTCCTGACTTACCAACGAGTCTTCCTTATTCATAGACAATGTGAGAATGTTTCTAAAATGGGAAAACATTTTCCTGATGACAGCTACATTCTGAAGATAATTTCGAGACAGCCCTACATACATTTTGTCAAAAGTTTTCAAAACTAATATATTCTGGCTGATGCATACATTTGCTAGCAGAATAAGTATTTGTCAAGGACTATGGCTTAATATTTGATCTAAGAAGAATAAACTAAAACATACCATTTAAAAAACTTATCACTAAGTGATATATTCGTTACCAATTAAAGCCCACAGCTAAGCATTTGTGACACTTCTAATCTACTATCCTAACACAATAACTCAAAACGACAACAACAATCTAACCCTGTCCTTTTATGCCTACATCATCAAAGACTCCTTTACTATTATTAATAGCTTTAGGACCTGGCTCTGGTTCTTTCCATCCTACCTTCTGTCAATTCTCCCCCGTAGACCTGAACTCTCAATTCTTCCTCCCCATTTCCAATGTTCTTCACTCATTGTTTAAACACCTAGAAACACAGCCAAACTTTAGACCTTGCCATAATTCAAAATTGCTCCACCTCCAAGATCTCAAATTCCTAAATTCTTTACCTTTCACATCTCTTACTAACAAAACACTAAGGAACCTTTTCTTGGCCTTAATTGCGATTTCTGATCCTGCATCTCATGCTATTCTCCCAGTATATAAACAAACATAAAAACAGTTATTTAAATGATGTTCAAATAGTACCCTAGACTACCTCACTCCTTGAAGTACTACAGTGCCAACCTCTTAACAGAATGGGTAACTTGCACCGTCAAATTTTAATGATAATGATATTTATATGGTGTTTCCAGGTTTGCACAGATCCTTACATATATATGTGTGTGCATGTATATGGGTATGTGTGGATATGTGTATATATATTATGTTGGTTAAAATCTAATTTCTGCTAGATTGCTTTCTAATTTTCCTAGCGAATCGTGTGAAATAGTGTGTTCTTTCCTAGGTAATTTATGTTTTTGTAATTTGTAATTACACCTTTGTAATTTGATTATGTAAATCAAACATTACTTACCTCAAAATGCTTCTAATTATCATTGATGAATTTTGTAACCTCCAACATTACTTACCTCAAAATATTTGATTTACATAATAACCAACATTTTACACTACATACAATGAGAAACTCAAAAACAGATATGTAATCTAATTTATTAAAGATGGTATCATTAGAAAAAGACAAGAAACGGATCAAATGTCATTAATAGTTATGAGGAAATGAATTCTTAGCCAAAAAAGAAAGAGAGGAAAATTACAAAATATAAACTGAATAACTTTGATGACTTGAAATAAAAAAAGTTTTTTGCATGAACAAAATACAACTAAGACAAGACAGGCAGCAGTTAAATGGGAGAAAAAAAAACTTTTCTATAAAATATCTCTGCAAGAATCTGATATCCAATACTGGAGTGGTTTGCCATTTCCTTCTCCAGCTCATTTGACAGATGAGGACACTGAGGAAACAGGGTGAAGTGACTTGCCCAGGGTCATACAACCACATCACTAAATCGTCCATACTACACATTACTGTGATGGAATACTATTGTACTATAAGAAATGAACAGCAGGATGTTCTCAGAAAAACCTGCAAAGACTTAACATGAACTGATACAAAGTGAAATATTCAGCTATTCTCAGCAATCTAATGATCGAAGACAATTCTGAAGGACTTATGATGAAAAATGCATCCATCTCCAAAAAGAGCGCTGACAGAATCTGAATGCCATCTGAAAGCTTCAGATTGAAGCAAACCTTTACTTTACGTTCTTTACCTTTCTTGGGTTTTTTTGTCTGTGCTTTTTCTTTCTTTTTATTTTTAACCTTTATTATTTTTTATTTAATATATTTAGTTTCCAGCATTGATTTTCACAAGAGTCTGAATTACAAATTTTCTCCCCATTTATACCCTTCCCCCCACTCCAAGATGGCATATATTCTGGTTGCCCTGTTCCCCAGTCAGCCCTCCATTCTGTCACCCCACTCCCCTCTCATCCCCTTTTCCCTTCCTTTCTTGTAGGGCAAGATAAATTTCTATGCCCCACTGCCTGTGTATCTTATTTTCTAGTTGCATGCAAAAACTTTTTTTTTTTGTTTTTGAACATCTGTTTTTAAAACTTTGAGTTCTAAATTCTCTCCCCTCTTCCATTTCCACCCACCCTCCCTAAGAAGTCAAGCAATTCAACATAGGGCACATGCGTATCATTATGTGTAACCCTTCCACAATACTCATGTTGTGAAAGACTCACTATATTTTGCTCCTTCCTAACCTATTCCCCTTTATTGAATTTTCTCCCTTGACCCTGTCCCCTTTCGAAAGTGTTTGTTTTGGATTACCTCCACCCCCATCTGCCTTCCCTTCTATAATCCCCCCTTTTTTTATCTTCTTCCTCCTTCTTTCCTGTGGGGTAAGATACCCAATTGAGTATGTATGGTATTCCCTCCTCAGGTCAAATCTGATGAGAGCAAGATTCACTCGTTCCCCCCTCACCTGCCTTCTCTTCTCTTCCTACAGAACTGCTTTTTCTTGCCCTTTTTATGCGAGATAATTTACCCCGTTCTATCTCTCCCTATCTCCCTCTCTCAATATATTCCTCTCTCATCCCTTAATTTGATTTTATTTCTTTTAGATATCTTCCCTTCATCTTCAACTCACCCTGTGCCCGCTCTCTCTCTCTCTATATATATACACACACATACATATATATATATATATATATATATATACACACTCACATATACATATATATACATAAACATATATATGCATATTCCCTTCAGCTACCCTAATACTAAGGTCTCATGTATCATACACATCATCTTTCCATGTAGGAATGTAAACAAAACAGTTCAACTTTAGTAAGTCCCTTGCAATTTCTTTTTCTTGTTCTTTTTCTTGATTACCTTTTCATGCTTCTCTTGATTCTTGTGTTTGAAAGTCAAATTTTCTATTCAGCTCTGGTCTTTTCACTGAGAAAGCTTGAAAGTCCTCTATTTTATTGAAAGTCCATATTTGGCCTTGGAGCATGATACTCAGTTTTGCTGGGTAAGTGATTCTTGGTTTTAATCCTAGCTCCATTGACCTCTGGAATATAGTATTCCAAGCCCTTCAATCTCTTAATGTAGAAGCTACTAGATCTTGGGTTATTCTGATTGGGTTTCCACAATACTCAAATTGTTTCTTTCTGGCTGCTTGCAGTATTTTCTCCTTGATCTGGGAGCTCTCGAATTTGGCGACAATATTCCCAAGAGATTTTTTTTTGGGATCTATTTCAGGAGGTGATTGGTGGATTCTTTCAATTTCTATTTTGCCCTGTGGCTCTAGAATATCAGGGCAGTTCTCCTCGATAATTTCTTGAAAGATGATCATGGCTTTCAGATAGTCCAATAATTTTTAAATTATCTCTCCTGGATCTATTTTCCAGGTCAGTGGTTCTTCCAATGAGATATTTCACATTGTCTTCCACTTTTTCATTCCTTTGGTTCTGTTTTATAATATCTTGATTTCTCATCAAGTCACTAGCTTCCACTTACTCCAATCTCATTTTTAAGGTAGTGTTTTCTTTAGTGGTCTTTTGGACCTCCTTTTCCATTTGGCTAATTCTGCCTTTCAAGGCATTCTTCTCCTCATTAGCTTTTTGGACCTCTTTTGCCATTTGAGTTAATCTATTTTTTAAGGTGTTGTTTTCTTCAGTATATTTTTCAGTATTTTTTTGGGTCTCCTTTAGCAAGTCATTGACTTATTTTTCATGGTTTTCTCACATCCTTCTCATTTCTCTTCCCAATTTTTCCTCTACTTCTCTAACTTGCTTTTCCAAATCCTTTTTGAGCTCTTCCATGTCCTGAGACCAGTTCATGTTTTTCTTGGAGGCTTTTGTTGTAGGCTCTTTGACTTTGTTGACTTCTTCTGGCTGTATGTTTTGGTCTTCTTTGTCACCAAAGAAAGATTCCAAAGTCTGAGACTGAATCTGGGTGCGTTTTAGCTGCCTGGCCATGTTCCCAGCCAACTAAGTTGACCCTTGAGTTTTTCAGCGGGGTATGACTGCTTGTAGAGTTAAGAGAACTATGTTCCAAGTTTGGGGGGATGTGCCAGCTCTGACACACCAGCACTCCTCCTTCCCCAAGAACCCCCAACCCGGACTGGACTTAGATCTTCAGCAGGCTCTGCACTCCTGCTCTGATCCGCCACTTAATTCCTCCCACCAGGTGGGCCTGGGGCCAGAAGCAACTGCAGCTCTAGTTCTGTAGCTGCCCCACCTCTGCTGCCCTGGGGGCGGTGGCCGAACCGTGAACTTCTTTTTTCACTGTCCCCAGCAGTTTTTCCCACTAACTTTCTCTGTTGTCTTTGGTGTTTGTGGGTTGAAAAGTCTGGTAACTGCTGCAGCTCACTGATTCAGGGCGCTAGGGCCTGCTCCACCCGGCTTCTGGTCTGGTTGGTCCACGCTGCCCACACTGGGCTCCGCTCTGCTCCGCTCCCAGCTCCGTGCGGGATAGACCTCACCCAGAGACCATCCAGGTTGTCCTGGGCTGGAGCCCTGCTTTCCTCTGTTGTTTTGTGGGTTCAGCAGTTCTAGAATTTGTTCAGAGCCATTTTTTATAGGTTGTTGGAGGGACTCGGCGGGGAGCTCACGCTAGTCCCTGCTTTCCAGCTGCCATCTTGGCTCCGCCCCCGAGAAGTCTGTGCTTTTTCTTTCACAAAATGACTAAAATGGAAATATGTTTTGTGCAATTGCACATGTATAACCTATATCAAATTGCTTACCTTTTCAATGAGAGGGAGACAGGATGGAAGAAGAGAATTTGGAACTCAAAAAAATTTTAGAAGCATTTTTCAAAATTGTTTTAACATGTAATAGAGGAAAAATATTAAATTAAAAAAATAAATCATCAAAAAAAATAATCTGATATCCCGGTGATGGAGGTATAAAGTGGTACAACCATTTGGAAAGCAAATTGCAATTATGGAAATATAGGGGCTAAAATATCCATGCCAACTCACTCATAAACTGCACGGCTAGGCAGATACTCCAAAGAGGTCCCTGATAAGAAGAAAATTCTCAAATAAATCAAAATATTTATTATAGTTGTACTTTTTCTGACAACAAAAAACTAAAAACTAAGTAGAAGCCCATCACATGGAGAACAGCTAAACAAAGTAAGTTACATGAATGTGTTTTGCACTCCTGGACCTAGTTAGGTCAGGCAAATTGCACACACTCTTCTTGATGCCTGGCTAGACTCAGGCCATTCTGCCAGTGGCTACAAGCCTTATTGAGGAGCCTCCCTTATTTGACTCCCTGAGAGCCTCAGCTCTGATGTATGTCCCCTGTGGACAGGAGGTGGCAAAAGTTTAGCATTTCTTATTCAAAGATCCTTTGTGCTTTGAGGGCTAGTTCCCTTTGCCACATACTCTTAGCTTATGGCAACCAGTCCCGATTCAATCTGTAATTCTTCCTAAACTACTGTTGGAGTCTTAGATAAATGAATCACTAGAAAAAAAGGTAGAAGTGCAACTTGTACCCAATATGCAAGTTTCTAATCTTTCCTGGCCTCTTCATCCAACTGAGCTATTCAAGCCATTAGTCAATTCTAAGGTGTAAGATTTTTCTTTTGCATCTGAAGGTCTTCCAATTTACATTTCAGTATATATTTTCAGTGGCTTAAGTCCCATCATGGTACGCTATTTCACAAATATGAACTGATACAAAATGAAGTAAGCAGAACCAGGAAAACAATATATACAATGACTACAATCTAAATGGAAATTTTAAAAACAACACACCCACCAGGAAAATTAAGTATCATCAGTATCAGGGCTTGTTGAAACAATTTCATCAAAACTAATCACCAAAAAACTAACCACCATCAAAACTAAGTCCCATTAGTCTCAGGACATGCTTAAAAGGCACACTGTCAGTATATGAGAGGCACCGCATCTAAAATGAGCTCCAGGTGAAATTCTAAAGAGGAATGGGTGAGTAGGGGGTTTGATTCAAGAGGAATCAGTGCAGAAGGTGAAAGAATGAGTAGAATGACTGGAGAGAGCATGAGAGTTGGCCAGTTAGAAGTATGACAATGAGTTTGTCTTGGCAAACAGACTCCCAAATATTTTATAGTGCCTTCAGTAACTTTGAATGGAATTTCTCTTTCTATCTCTTGCTCTTGGGCTTTGTCAGTAATGTATAGGAATGCTGAAGATTTATCTGAGTTTATTTTATATCCTGCAACTTTGCTATCTTCATCCAGAGAAAGAACTGTGAAGTTTGAATACGGATCGAGGCACACTACATGCTCGCCTTTTTTGCTTCTCTTTTGTTTTTGTTTTTGGGTTGTTTTTTTTTTTTTTGGTTCTGATTCTTCTTTCTCATGATTCATTCCATTGGTCAAAATTCTTCTCCACAACTTGACTAGTGCATAAATTAATTCAATGTGAAGTTATACATGACAGTTATATGAGATTCCATGCTGTCTTGGGGAGGGAGGCGGGAGGGAGGGGAGAAAATCTGGAACTCAAAACTATGTAGAACCGTGTGTGGTAAACTAAAAATAAATAAAGAAATTTTTAAAAATGACAAAAAAAAAAAAGAAGTATGACAATGAGCAAACCACTTACTGCTCTAAGCCTATTTATTTATCTATAAAATAGGTATATAACAATTACTTTACTGGATTATTTTGAAGATCAAATGAAATAATTTCAGTTAAAGCCTCTGGATCATTTTACATAGCACCATGTAAATATCATTCCCATTACATCCTAAACGTGAGGTAATCTAGTTTACTCTTATCATCACACTAAAATCATACGTAAGAATCTCAAGGTTGGCAGAAAGCTCAGAGTAAATTAGTTATATCTACACTTGAACAATAATGACCTCTGTAATGTTAGTGACACGTGGTTATTGAGCTTGTACTTAAAACCAACAGGAAGGCATTCTTCACATAAGCAAAATTTGGCTTGCTTACACCAACTACTAATTACTACCAAATTATTTTGCCCAGCCTCAAAAGGTTACAAGTCCAATATCTATTTCATACAACATGTCAGATATTTGAAGATACTGATCTCCTCAATATTCTTTTTTCCAGGCAAAATATTCCCAATTCCCTACAGTAATCTTCAAACGGCATGACTGAATCCCATGATGGACAATATTTTCTGGACATATTCTGATTTGTCAAGATACTTCCTCAAATTCAATGTCTAGAATCAAATATAATTTTGCAGATGTGGTCTTAACAAGGCACAAAACAAGACAATTACCTCCTTCATTCTGAAGTACATACTAATAAAGTCTAAATCTAGGTTTTAGGGGATGCCACATAATACTAACTGCCAACAGATTTGCAAACCACTTTAAAAACAAAAACACAGGGCTTTCTTTAAATCTAATCTGTCCCTTTCAACAGTTTCTTTCAGTGTAATACTCTCCATTAAAATTCACGTACCACAATTTGTTCATCCATTCCCCCATTTGATAGGCATCTACATTGTTCAAAATTCTTTGTCACAAAAAAAAATTTTTTGCAGTAAATGTTTTTGTATATATGAATATTTTCCTTCTTTGGGGTACATGTTTAGGAGTATCACTGGATAAAGGTGCCTCCAAATTTTGGTGATTGTAGGTTTAAAGTGCTAAACTTGGAGTCAGGAAAACCACCTTCAAATTCTTCCTCATGCTGACTGGCTGGGCAAACTACTGTCGGTCTGTTTCCTAAGTCATAAAATGGGGATGACGATAGCACCTTCTTCTTAGGGTTGGTGTCAAGAACAAATGAGAATAAATGTAAAGTCTTATATAAATCTTAAAATAATATATAAATGTTTTTCAGGATGAAGGAGCATAGTGCCAAATTGTTCTCCAGAACAGTTAGATACCTTTAACTGAGAAACCTGCTGCAAAGATTTTTCCCAGTTACCTACATCTCTTCCAATTTCAACTGCATTTAGTTTTGTTTGTACGAAAATGTTACAATTTTATATGATCAAAATTGTCCATTTTACTTCTGTGATCATCTCTATTCCTCATTTGGCCATGAATACTTTCCTTATCCAAAGATTCAAAAAGCAATTCCTTCCTTTCTGCTTTAATTTGTGTATGTCTGATTTAACCATTCTGAAGAACAATATGGAACTACGCCCAGGGGGCTATAACTACATTTCCTTTGACGCAGCAATACCACTATTACTCTGTATCTCAAAGAGATCAAAGAAAAAAAAAAACTGATAGGCACAAATATATATATATATACAGCAGCTTTTTTGTGTCAGCAAAAAAATCAGAAATTGAGGGGATGACCCCAGCTAAACAAGCTATGGTATATGACTGTGATGCTATAAGAAATGAAGAGGGGGATTGGGGTAAAAAAAAGAAACGAAATGAAGAAGGGGATAGTTTCAGAAAAACCTGAGAAGACTTATATGAACTGATATAAAGTGAATTGAGCAGAACACAGTAACAATATTGTAATGATAATCAACTATATAAGACTTAGCTACTCTGTTCAATGATTCACAATTCCAAAAGACTCATAATGAAAAATATTATCCAGCTCCAGCGAGAGAACTGATGAACTCTAAGTTCAGATTAGAGAATATTATTCTTTACTTTATTTCTCTTGCTTTTTTTTTGTAACACTTAATGTGGAAATGATTTGCATTACTTAACAGTTATCAAATTTCTCATCTTCTCAATGGGTGAGGAAGTAAAGAGAGGAAGAAAATTTGGAATTAAAAATAAAAACTTTAAAAGAATTTGCAAAGAAAAGAAAAATTCTTTTATGCTGTTATCCTTTAAATCTAAGTCATTTAAGTCATTTATCGAGTTACAGCTTATCTTGGTATACACTGTAAGGTATTATTAGTTAATCCCTTATTTCAGTTGTACTGCTTTCTAATTTTCCCAGGAGTTTTGTCTGAGTCTTGTCTGAATGGCTGTCTAATACTTGGGATTGATAGTCTAATAATCTGACTAGCAGTTCGGATCTTAAGGTTTCATTGGTTTCCAGATCTTTTCTAACTGTTCCACTGATCAATTTTTCTATTTTTGAAGCCTCTACAAGACAAATTTTTGATGATTACTACTTTGTAGCACAATATGAGATCTGCTACTTGAAGGCCCCTTTACTTTCCACTTTCATTCTTTACCTTGAGATCCTTGACCTTTTGTTCCTCCAGATGAATTTTACTATCTTGTCTAGTTCTATAACCTTTTAGTAGTTTGAGATGGCACTGATTCTGTAAATCAACTTAGATAGTACTGTTATTTTCATTACATGGACATAAAGTAACCAGGAACAATAAATATCTATACAATTGTCTTCTTTTTTTTTTCTATAAATAGTTTTGCAGGTGTATTCATGTAATTTGTATGTATCTTGGCAGGTAGACTCCCATATATTTTATAAAATTTTTAAACATCAATTATCTGCACTTTCTCTGTACTTATACAACCGAATTTATGGAAACCAATTGTAGGATTTTGCACTTATCCTGTAAAAATCTTCATCTGAGTAAGTTTGGAATATCATTCTAATGTGTCAAGATGTTCGTAGATTTCAATTCTAACATCCAATGTGTCAAACTCTTTAGCTTCATTTCATTTACAAATTTGATAAGCATGACCTCTATCTGTTCAAATGGTTCACTAAAAAAATAAAATAAACAGAACAGGCCCAAGTACAGATTCCTAGAACAATCCACTAAAAATCTTCCTCCAAAGTCCAGGAAAAACAGGCACACTAATGAATTTTTGCTGGAACTGTGAATTAGTACCACGATTCTGGAAAGCAATTTGTAATCATGCAAATAAAATTGCTAAAATAAATCAAATTTATGGTTAGGCACATACTCCAAGGTCATTGATAAAAAGATAGTTCTCATAAACGTAAAAATATTCATATCAATACGTTTTTGTGGTAGAAAAGAACTAAAAAAAACAAAACAATGTCCATCAATTGGGGAACAACTAAACAAATTGTGGTATATTAATGTAATGGACTATTAGAGTATAATAAGGAACAATGATCGTAATGAATATGATAACACACGAATGTTTCAAAATGAATGTTAAAAAATTATAAATAAGAAGCTTGGTCCCAAAAAGGAGATATGATTAGGTAACCTTCCCTGATTCCTTTTCAGAATTGGGGCGGCACAGGGGGTGGGGGGGTGGAGAGGGGTAGGTTCCCAAGGGTGGAACACTACAATGTACTGTCAAATTTTTTTCTTTGTATTGATCAATTTTTAGAGAGAGCTCTTCCCTCTTCTTCCTTTTTTCCTTTTATGAAAAAATTTTTTATAAGAGATGCCTTTCCAGGAGGAGGGAGGAAGGAATAATACAGGTGTAATGTTTAGGCAATGTAAAAACCAGTGATATAAATACAAATCTATTTTTTTAAAAAGAAAACTACCTCCAGAATGATATTAATACATTAAATACCTGGACTCTTTATATTGTCCCTTCTTTCCCTATATACATAATTTTCAAAGGCTTTCAGCAATACCACTACTGGGTCCATTTCCAAAGACGATTAGGGAAGAAGGAAAAGGACCCATATGTTCTAAAATATTTACAGCAGCAATCTGGACTGGGAACTGAAGGGATATCCATCAACTGGGAATGGCTGAACAAGTTGCGGTACATGAATGTAATGGAATACTACTGTGCTGTAAGAAATGATGAGCAGGTAGACTTCAGAAAAACCTGGAAAGACTTATATGAACTGATAATGAGTGAAATAAGCAGAACCAGGAGAACACAGTACACGGTAACAGCAACACTGTACAATGACTGACTTTGATAGACTTAGCTCTTCTCAACAATGCAAGATCTAAGATAACTCCAAAAGACTCATGATGGAAAATGCTATTCACAATCAGAGAAAGAACTATGGAGTCTGAATGCAGAACGAAGCATAGTATTTGCTCTCTTTTTTTTGTTGTTTCTTCTTTCTTGTGCATTCTCGCACTGTTTCTAATTCTTCTTTACCTGATGATTAATGTGAGAATATGCTTAATATGAATGTATATGTATAGTCTATATCAGATTGCATGCTGTCTTGGGGAGGGATGAGAAGAAGGAGAGGGAGAAAATTTAGCACTCAAAATCTTATGAAAGTGAATGCTGAAAACTAAAAAAAAAAAAAAAATTAATTAGGAAAAAAAAAGAAATTGAATAAGCCATAAATAAGTTCCCTAAAGGAGAAAAAAATAACCCCAGGATCACATGGATTTACAAGGGAATTCTACCTGAAATAAAAACAACTTCAGCAAAGTTGCAGGATATAAAATAAACCCACATAAATCATCAGCATTTCTATATATTACTAACAAAGCCCAACAGGAGGAGGGAGAAGGAGAAATTCCATAAAAAGTTACTATAGATATTATAAAAAGTTTTGGAGTTTACCTTCCAAAACAAAACCAGGAACTATATCAACACTTTTCACACAAATACAGTCAGATCTAAATAATTGGAAAAACATCAGCTGCTCCCAGGTGTGTCGAGTTAATCTAATAAAAAATGACAAGTTACCTGAATTAATTTACTTAATTCACTGTCATACTAATCAAACTACCAAAAAATTATTTTAAAGAGCTAGACAAAATAATAACGAAATTCATCTGGAAGAACAAAAGGTTGAGAATATCGAGAGAATTAATGAAAATAAATTTAAGGGAAGGTGGCCTAGCCATACCAGACCTTAAATTGTAATATAAAGCAGCAATCACCAAAACTACTTGGTACTGGCTAAGAAAGAGAGTGGTGGATCAATGGAATAGGTTAGTAGGATAGTAAGGCAAGATTCATGACCTCAGAGATGACCGTGAATATGCCTCAATGGTTCAGAATCGTTAAGTATAAGAAATTCTCTAGATAGAAGGCAGAGGAAGTATAACATTTATTTAGACACAAGAGAATCCAATCCTAGGACCAATAATTCCAATTCCATATAGTAGCAATTATATTCCAAAACAAGCAAGACCACCTGTAACAACAATTTGGCTAACAGCTGCTGTGGAGGTGTAAGACCCAACAAGACAAGCAACAAGAGCTGCCAGCCCAGGCTCTTTTATCTGCTTTTCTAAGGAAAGCAACTTTAAGAGGTTAACAATCTCAGTTTAATCAAACATACATATATCATTCACTTAGTTCAGGGGGAAAAGATCAGCTCCCTGAACTTCAATGCAAACACAAACAGAAATTACAAACATCAACAGACAGACTTTGTCTGATCAAATCACAATACATAGTTACCAGATAAGAACCAATGGGTCTAGGTTAGCAAACCCAGGGGGCGGGGGTGCAGGGGTGGGGTCAGTTAGAATAGCTCGCCCAGAGGCTCAACACTCTTTCCATGAGTAAACCCCCAAAAGTCAAACACCAAGCTCTGATCTTATATACCCCTCTCAGGGCCCTGGGGCACTTGATTACCTCAGTGCTGAAAAGCACTAAAACAAAGAACAATGAAAAGTCCCATTTATGGTGTGGGAAAGTTAGTTAATCCCTAGTACCATCACACACAGGGTTTCCAATCAATAACTCTCAATTGTCTTCATGCTCAGAAACATTCTAAGACAAGATTCCATTTTACCAGCCCCATTCAAACAAAGGCCAGAATCATTAAAGGTACTTAACAGAAGAAAAGCAAAAAGCCCCACCCTAATTACCACTACACCACCTCAATGTAACAAGGAAATCATAACAAAATATTACAGCAAGGAGACAAGCCATACTGTAAGCTGCTCGCCCCCCAGCGCCTTCCTATAAACAATCATGGCTCAGCACTCTCTCTCCACGCCGGCTCTCCCTCAATGTCTGATGCCTCAATGTCTTCTTGATGTCTGCTTCTGAATCCTACCACTCTCTGTTCCACTGCTCCCAGTTCTGGGCTCTTTTTATATAGTCCTAGCTGGCATCTGATTAGCTAGAACTCAGGTCTCTGACTAGCTGAATTCATGCACAGCTGATTGGCTAGAACCCAACACACATACAAGTCTCTGATCCGCTAAAACTCGACACACATTCAATCCAGCAGAAATCCCACTCTGCTTGCCATTACACAAGAGTAACATAATGGGCATTTTTCTTTGTAGATTCCCCTAGATTTTCTTTTAAAATTTATTTTACTCCTAAGTGTGATGGTCAATAACTTAGATCAAAATAAAGGAATATTTATATTTAATAATAGAAGCAATAGGAAAAATTATCTGCATATTTTTATTTAAAACAATTCTGAGCAATACATGTAATGTTTAATATAATGGAGCTCTGAACTATTATTTGAATATATCATACAGCATAGATGCTAGAAAGATACTAGCTAATTTAACATAATTGCCTAATATTTCTCCTCAGAAGACAATAAAAACAAAGACATATATAAGCCATTCTGATTCACTTCTATGCTTCTTTAAAGGATCATAGATTTTGTATCAGAAAGAACCTTAGAATCCATCAAATCTAATACCCTCATTTTACAGATAAGGAAACTGCATGACAGAGATGTTAAGTGATTTGCTCAGACAGTTTCTGATGTGGGATCTGAATCCAGGTGTTGATTCTAGGTCTAGTGCTACACTGCCTCCAATAAAGAATATTTTTATATTAGAAACCTAAATTAACCTAAACTATAAGCAGAATGATAAATGTTGGTAACTAATATTATCTAAACCCCTAATAAAGGTGACCCATGGCTTTCGAAGCTATGCCAACCAAGGATACGCTTGAAGAACAACTCTAACAGATACTATTGTAATACAAGGAAAATTAGATACCCCTGAGAAACCCCTAGCTACTGACAAGCACCCCCAGAAAGAATGGACTCAGATATCTTTGGCATTTAGCAAACTCCCTGGGACTCCATGACTCCACCAAGGAATCTCAATAGATAGGACCATCCCACTGAAGGATAACCTGGCAGAAGGATAACCTTTCTAGCAGATATCCCTGGGGCTCCGTGACTCCACCAAGGAATGTAAATGAGATTATCCCACTAGTAAGATAACCTGACTGAATCTTTTGATCAGCCAGGACCTTTGTTCTTGTTTCTTCCCCCACTCTGTACCCCCATATCCTATATAAGCCAAGCCATCACCCCAACACATTTGCCATTGATTTGTGGTGCCATACCCCGATGGCCGCCGGCTAATAAATTCTCCGCTTAAAACTTATACTCTGTGGTGTGTCTCGCTCGCTTCTGGTACAACATTTTGGAGGCCCCAGCGAGATGAGGTGGTATTTCGTGTTACCACCCTGGAGACACACACAGAATTCCGGACCTCAACAGGGAGTCTCTGCACCCGATCCATCTTCTCTCACTTCAGAGGGCCGGCTCCTGGGGATTTCTTTTCCTAGGACTCTGATGTGGAGTGATGGTCTCGGAGAATGGGCTCTTTGCTGACCTGTCCCTTTTCGGCCTATGGAGAATTCTGGTTTGTAGACATCCAGAGGTAAGGTTTTTCTGGTTTGGTTTCTGGTTTGGGGATAGCCATTTGGGTCTCTGATACCATGCTAAACCCTGACGAGGCTGTGGTACAGAGCTAGGGGGGCTGGGACTCCACCCTTCCTATTGGGGTGTGGGAAGATTGGGGGTCATATCCCTAAGGAGGAAATCTTTCCTCTGAGGGGACTTGTTTAGCCTTCAATCAGCTCCTGCCATTTGGTTTTCTGTTTTGTGTTTTGGGGTGTGGGGAGATTGGAGGTCGTTATCCCTCCTCCAAGGGAATTCATTTAGCCTTCAGTCAACCCATGCTGTTTGTCTCTGTTTTGTGTTGGAGTGTGAGAGAGATTGGGGTTATCTTTGAGGAGGAAATCTTTCCTCTGAGAGGACTTGTTTAGCCTTCGATTTCACCCACACTGTATGGTTCTCTGTTTTGTGTTGAGGTGTGAGAAAGATTGGGGGTCATATCTTTGAGGAGGAAATCTTTCCTCTGAGGGGACCTGTTTAGCCTTCAATTCGATCCACACCGTGAATTTTGTTGTGTTTTGAGTTCGTCCCTGTTCGCGTGTCTGTGTTAATTGTGAAATATCTATGTTTTGTTAAAAAAATCTGAAACATAGGCAGCCAGAGATATCAGGCTGCCACTAGGGAAACAGACTCCCTTCCTTGTGGCTCCCGTTTGGCCAGCGTGGAACTACGGGGAATGGGTTAAAATTTGGCAAATTCTGGGTTTTAAATTGTTAAAGGTTTGGAAATTGGTTAGTTGAATTTGGGAAGAAAGAACTCCTGAAATTGTAAAGTCATTCCAGGAGCTCACTCTTGCTGCTTAAAAAAAAAAAAAAAAAAAAAAAACACCTCCTCCCAATGAATGCCTTCCGGCTAAAACCTCCATCAAAGTCTTCAGTGGGACTCTCGCATTTGTCTCAGCCCCGGATTCCCTTAGATTCAAGTACAAAAGAGGTTTTTGGGAGTGAGCAAAGGGATGAAATTTACTTGAAGTACAATCATTGAGATCTTTTCACTAGGGCTGCAGTAAAAGTTAGAGCAGTTAAATCAAACTCCTCTCCTCCCGGATCAGATTAGAAGAGAATGCAGGAGAACTGTAGGGAAAAACTTAAATCGCCCTCCCCACCGGGCAATGAGGAGAGGGATAGAAATTCACAGACTGACAGTCAGTCCTGTGCCCCTGGGTACCTTTGTAGCCCGTCCTTGTGGTAAAGTTTAAAAAGTAAAATTTGCGAAAGAGAGAGATAGAAAACCTGTATAAGGAATTTAGGAGGGTTGTAGAATAGCAGCTTCAGATTACCTGTCTAGTCAGGAGTCCATGTGCTCCTCTTGGCTGCCATGTGCTCCTCACCCTTCCCCCACCCTCCACATTGAAAGGTTATCAGAGCTGAAGCTAAAGGAAACTTGTAAAGAAATAGGGCTGGTTAGTTAGTGCTTGGAAGGGTAGGCTCCTTGCCCTCAAGGGGCTGCCGGGCCCCACCTAGGGAGCAGCCTTTTAGAAAACTAAAAGGGATTTTTTCATGCTCTTATCTTCCTTGGGAGTCCGAAAAAATCCTTTTAGGCATTTTTGTATAAGATGAAGCTTGGAAAAAGTGGGTGCAAAATTAAGTTTCTCTTTTTTTCGTAAGTTCATTCATGGCCAGGCAAAAGTTCCTATACCTGGGCCAGAGGTAGTGGTGCTGAAGAATATACAGCTAAATGAAGTGTATTTGGGATGTTAATGTATTAATATACGTGATACATGTATTTATATATTAATACATTAATATATAATACCAGAAGTAATAAGACCAATAGTTCCTATATTGTATCTGGAAATGCAATAGATGTCATCTGAAAATTATTGTTTCTGTATTTCTAAACTCGCATTGTGTTCCCAAAAATTCTCTTAAATTGTGAAATTTGAGAAGACCATTGTGTGGTAAGAAATGATATTATAGCAATTTTAAGCTGATTTTGATATATGTGAATTGGGTTTTTAAAGGGATGTGATAAAATTTGGAACTGTTATATGTGGTTATAACAAGTAAATAATTAATAATACTGATATTTAACCATGAGAACAGACTTTCTGTGTGAAAAATTTTCTATTATGAGAATATATCTGGTGATTTAAAGTTATAGTTTCAAATAATGATATGAAAGATTCTCTGTGCAAGGAGATTTAGAAATGTGTTCACCTAAATTGATAAAAGGGTTGTTTCAAGTTTTAAAATGCATAATTATGGTTAGGGCACTGGTACATTTCTAAATTGTGTAATTTGACAAACAGATGTATCAGCAATATTGAAAAAATGTGGTAATCTTTTACAATGCAGAGAGTATTGGGCCTTAGAAATTAAAATGTTACCACTAGTGGTTATGAATCAGATTTGATTTGCTTATCCAACTCAGTTATGATCACTAGATTGGCAATTAATTGGAATCTGTTTCAAGTTTTAGATACATGATAAGTGCTTGTGGTGTACTTATTTCTAAATTTGTTATTATATACAAATTGGTTAACATCGCATTACCTGTGCTGTTAGAGAATAATTTCTCTTATAATCTGGATGTTGTTAGATCAAGAATTGTACTTAATTAAGAAATTGAGGTTATTAACTGAAACAAAAACTTTTGAAATCATCTAGTCATGAATTCTTATCAATCTTGTGTGGTTTTCTGTGTAGAGGAATTCTTATGGAAAAAGCTTTTTTAAGTCCTGGTAAACCTTATTATTGTGATAAGGCTAATTAATTGAGTATGTAATTTATAGAAATTAAGTGTCCTCCCATTATAACACTTTTTGATTAAGGAGCTTTGTAATGTCTAGGAATTCTGTGCAATATTTGAGAATGAGGACATTTGGCACCAACTTAGTTAATGAATTCCAGCATTTAAGGGCTAATTTGCTTTAAGGAAAAAGAAGGAGATGTCTATCATTTTAAAACCTTCTAAATAATTGTCTTCAGGAAAGTTTAGCGAGCATGCCTTTTAATATCAGGGTAAAAAAATCCTTATTAGAATTAATACTTATCTATACAAGCGCCCATTCAAGGTCTTATTCAAGTTTTTTTTGAGTAAGGAGGTTCGAAACAACAATCTGAATTCCTTACTCCTCCCTGCCCTTAGTTTAGATAAGGAGAAAAGAATTTCACCTTAGCCCACCTGTAGGAAGGGAAGGAAAGGGGAGGGGCAGCAATAAGAGGACGGTAGGGGCCACTAAGCCTCCAACCTGGCTTCTTAAAAAAACTGATAAGATTAGACTAAAACTTGAGATGGGTTTGGCCTGGTAGTTTAATTAGTGAAGTCTGCCATCTGATGGAGAAGAACCCACCCTCAGGGGCAGATGAGATGGCAGATCTTTTTAATAAGTGTCCCTTTTTTTAGAATGAGTTATCACAAAAAACAAATCCCCTTTTTGTATCTTTGTGGTTTAAGAAGCTGGAATGGTATTCCAGTATACACAGTTATGACAATGAAAGTACTAACTTATGAGTTGTTTTGTCTTATGGTTGAAATGTAAAGAAGACTTAGTACTAGGTTTGAAAGATTTGGAAAGGTAAATTAAGGTTGAGGGAAAATAGGAAAGGCAGATAAGAAAGTCTGGGGACAAATGGGAGTTAGCTAAGCCTCTCCTGTCCCGAGAATGATAGTTTCAGATGATCAAAGTAAGTTGGAGATGAGTGTGAGGAAGTATTTAGAAGATGGAAAAGTTATGTAGCTTGATTTGATAATTATTAGCTCAATAAAATTTGGGCAGTCTTATCTGAAGGATATTTATTTGCTATTTAAGATTTTTTGGGACTACAATTTAATATTGTCTTAAGCTCTGATTACAGGACTAGGTCACATGAAGCCAGTAATGGCATGGCAGGCGTTACAAGCTGATAATTTAAGGTGGATCTGCCTGGGAGCAGTCGTGAAGACAACCTTGGTCACAGCCTAGGTAGGATCTTCCTGACTTTATTTCCCAACTCTGCTATTTCCTTTCTGAAAAGGAAAGTCCCCACCTGGTTACTCCTAAGCCCTGCTTTCAGCACCTGGTGACTATAAGATTGGCTATCAGATATGACTCGTGCCTGGAATCAAACAGAGCTAAGGAAGTTCTTTCCTTCTCTTAAGATATATGACATAGTCCCTCGTTTCTTTCATAGCAAATTTAAATTATCAAGAAGTTTTGTAAGCACTATGCTAAATCTGTTAGGTAATAGATAGATGAATATTGAAATATCTCTGAGTTATTATAATAGGATATAGGTATGACTAGCTTACAATTTTAACCTATGTTCATGACCAAATAAAACATTGAAATAATATAGGGATAACATCCTCCGAAAGGGGAAAATGATTACGCAAAGCAAATAAGGCAAAGATGTAATGTGATCAATGTCTAATAAAAGGAAGGGATAGCAAATTTTGAAAAAGGCAATAGGGATCAGATTGATTCCCCTAAGAATTGTGTACAGATGTGTATGATTGGCTCTAAAAAATTTATCAATTCTGGAAATTCGAGCTGATAAGTGTGTTTTGGTAATAAGATCTTAAATTTGGATGCTAATACAAGAAAATTGTATAAGATAATGGTACAAGTGAAAATATATCCCCTTTGTAAAGTATCTGTAAGTTATAGTAAGTTAAAATTGTCTGAGAATTTCTAGATCTGAACCAGAGAGGCAGAACCTAGCCCTGCATGGCTGGGACCTATGTTGTGTTTCTTTCTTGATCATCAAATTACATGTGTTCTGGGAACCCCGTGTGAGGAGTGGACATCTGGACCTATAGGAGCCTCGCCCTGCGGTTCCAAGAGCTTGAGAGGGACAGCACTGGACGCGGACGGCTTTCTCACGGGATCCGGAACCAGAACCTGAGCAAAGACCTGCTTTTTTCCCTTCTGTGTCCTTGTGTTCCCAAGACTGTTTTTCCTGAACTTTTATTGTGTTCCTTCTGCTTACTTACAATTAGTTTACAATTTCTGCCCATCCCTGGGGATGTCCAAATACAGAAAAGGGAAAACCTGACTCCACCTAGATAGGGATTTTAAAACTTCACCCTGTGGAAAGTAGAGTTTTTTCCATACCTTTAATTGGTCTTTAGGCGAAACTTTCAGTTTGCCTTTGACCAAAAAGGGGGAAATGTAGGATGTTTTATACCATATTTTTTAAATTTCTGGAGTGCAGTACCTGGGGAGGCTCCTTGGACTCTCCTTGAGTCTTCCAATTAGGTCTGGCCTTCCCCTGGGGCCAACGACCTAGTGACCTAGCGTTCCTTTTATTGTCACCCCTGCTTAGCGTTTTGGTTGGCCTCCTAATTTTTATTGCTATGCCCCATCAGGTCGTTCCTTTTTCAAGGATTTGAAACCCCCCATGAAAAAAAAGTGGGGAATGTAATACAAGGAAAATTAGGAACCCCTGAGAAACCCCTAGCTACTGACAAGCACCCCCAGAAAGAATGGACTCAGATATCTTTGGCATTTAGCAAACTCCCTGGGACTCCATGACTCCACCAAGGAATCTCAATAGATAGGACCATCCCACTGAAGGATAACCTGGCAGAAGGATAACCTTTCTAGCAGATATCCCTGGGGCTCCGTGACTCCACCAAGGAATGTAAATGAGATTATCCCACTAGTAAGATAACCTGACTGAATCTTTTGATCAGCCAGGACCTTTGTTCCTGTTTCTTCCCCCACTCTGTATCCCCATATCCTATATAAGCCAAGCCATCACCCCAATATTTTTGCCATTGATTTGTGGTGCCATACCCCGATGGCCGCCGGCTAATAAATTCTCCACTTAAAACTTATACTCTGTGGTGTGTCTCGCTCGCTTCTGGTACAACACTATCATACTGGAAAAAGTTCAAATACAATCCTGGCAAGAGACTATGCCTCATGCCTGCTTTCTGTAAACCAGGAAAGTTATGTACAAAGAGGCTTATTAACAATAGGCTGGCCATTTCATAATAAATTATTTGGCAATAGCAACCATGGTGGGGGGGGGGAGGAACAGAAAATAGCCCTCGGTCCTATAAAAGCTCCCTTTAACATCAGCAGAAATGGTGGGAAAATGACAGAAAAGAGGGAACATGACAGAAAAGGGAGAAAAAAGACACAGCTTTAGACAATTTATAAACATTACTTAGTTTCTGATGCTCTATGTATGAGATGCAATCTGTTGTTTTTTGTTTTTTCCCAAATGACATACTACTACAGAAAGAATACTATCAGTCTTCACAATCTCTTAGTAAATTAAGCAAGAACAAAGAAGGAAGTTGTAGGTAAATGCAAGGATAGCTTATTGTTTCTTCCTGAGGAGGCAGATAAAGGATCTGGAGGGCTTGGTTTTATCATATGTTACAAAGACTTGCAAAGACCATAAGTAACAGTGAAATGAACACCATGAAAATCAATGAAGTTTATGCACCAATATCTTTTGCAGATGATGAAGAGTTAGGAAAATTCTAAGAAAACCTCAATAAAACCTTCCAAATGAAATTCATATTCAATGCAAAAACATTTACTAAGCACTTGATATGTTCAGGGTACTATGTTAGAGCCTAGAATTACAAATACAAAAATGCATTCTCAAGGTCACATTCTACTGAGGCTAAACAATATAGTATAAGTAAAATAAAATAAAATATAAGTAAATTTTTGAAAATGTAAAGTTATCTCAGGTGATTGGAGACCTAACAATTGAAGAATCGGGAAAAAGTCTCTTGTAGAAGATGGTACCTAACTGAGCTAAACCTGGAAAGGACCAAGAAATTCTATGAGTCAGAGGTGAGGAAAAGGATTCTGGGAATGGAGAATAGGTTGTGCAAAGGCACAGAAGTAGGAGATGGAATTTCACACACAATAATAATGAAGAGGACAGTTCAACTGGAAGGAAGAGTTTCCATGGGTAGAAAGGTGTTATGTTAATGAAAATGGTAAGCTCTTTCCCATCCATTAATAGGCCCATGTGACCTGCCTGGGTCACATGGAAGCCTCAATCACATGAGCCTGTGGTGGGAGAAGCTTGGCAAACCTGTGGAACAGGAAGGGGTGGAGCAAGAAGTTGGAGTAAGTCAGAGCTGGGAGAGAGTCCCAGGCAGCAGCAGCTAGTATGAGTGAGAGAGGGAGTGATTTTGCTTATGGGAGTCTCCTTGTGAGAAGGCCAGACAGAGGGAAGGCTTGGAGATGGTAGTGCTCCCTGCCTTGATAATATGTACAGATTTCTTTGTTGCTATGATGGATTTGGCTGTCTGGTGTTAGAATAAATGTTTTGGTTCTGTCTTCCACGAAGAGAGTCTGGTATATTTTGCAATTCAGAACTACACCAGCATATTCATAGCAGCTGTAACCACTGTGGGTATTGCACTGGCGCTACAAAAGGGTAGAGTAGGTGTGGTTAGACAGACTGGAGACAAACTGCAAAGGATCTTAAAATGCCAAATGAAGAGATCTGCATTTTATCCTGGAGGTCATAGGGTCTAAGTTGAAGCTTATAAGCAGGTAAGGGAAATGGTCAAATCTTTGCTTTAGGAGCATTAATTTGATAGCTGTATGAAGACGAAGAAACTGCATAAAGGGAGACCAACTAGAAAGCTCTCGTAGTACTCTAAGTAAGAAGTGATAAACATCTGAAATAGAATGCTAGCCACGAGAGTATAGAGAAGGGGAAAAATGAAGGAGTTGTTTGAAGGTATATATCAACAAGACAAACATACCGGATAAAGCAAAGTGAGGCAGAGTATAAGAATCATAACTTCAAAGTGGCCAACATGGTGTAACATTAATAATACTAGAAGCTGCTATGGAGATGTAAGACCAACAAACCAGCACACAAGAGGGCTGCTAGCACAGGTTCTTTGATCTGCTTTTCTAAGGAAAGCAACTTTAAAGGATTAACAATCTTACTTTTATTAAACATATATCTATCTATATCTGCATATAGATAGATACATACATACATACATACATACAAACACAGATAATCTCACTCACTTAGTTCAGGGGAAAAAGTCAGCACCCTGAACTTCAGAGAAAATACAAACAGAAATTACAAGCAGAAATTATAAACAGACAAAATAAACAAAAATCAAAAGACAGGGCTTCTAACTGTCTGACCAAGACAACACATACATAGTTACATGGGAGAGAAGCACCAACATCTGGGTTTTCAAAGCTGGGGGGCGGGGAGAGCTCCTTAACGGCTACCCAGAATCTCATTTGGCTACATCACACAAACACCCTTCCCATGAATGAGCCCCAAAGCAAAATGCTAACCTCAGAGTATATATATACTTCTTGGTCAGCCCACAGAGGATGTCACAACCATGTGACACAAACTCATGTGACTTACTTTCTTGTGACTTAAGCAGGTCATCACAGACCCTTGATACACACAAAGACTCTTGATTCAAACAAAGGCAAGACTCAATCAAAGGAACTTGATTTCCTTATTGCTGAGAAGCACTCCAAAAGAAAAAAGAGCAAAAAGTCCCACTTCGCTTGCCATTACACATGGTAGGATTGTGGTGCTCTCCAAAGAAATAGGGAAGTTAAAATGGGAAAATTTATGGACATATTGAATGTCCCTAATAATAGAATGTGGAATATCCAAGAAGAGGAGTCTAATACATAATTGATGATTGCATGACTGGAAGTTGAGAGGGAAATTAAGACTAGATGTGCAAATTTGGAAGTGAGACATGCAGAAATAAGAGTTAAAGCTATGGGAGCTGATAAGATCAAGAAAGAGTATAGAAAGAGAACAGGACCCAGGACAGAAAACTGAATTATATTCATATATATCATAAACATGCCCAGTGGTATGTCGGGTATGCTTAGGAACCAGCTCTCGGGGTGGGGCGGGGGGGGGGGAGTTCACCCAAGACGCTTTTAAGTTATATATACATTAGTAATATTTTCTCCATCATTTAAGTCTAGATGATCAACAAAACAATAAATCAAGTCCATTTTCCAAATTATACCTGCTCACACTGAAAAATTTAACAACCAACTTTCCAAGAGACAGCTCAGGCTAGTTCCAGCACATCCTTTACCTATACTTTGATAATTGTTGACTTCAAATGCAAACGTAGGCATGGGTAACATTTGGTGGAAAATATCATTCACAAGAAAGGAATGAGAAAGTTCAAAAACTTCTAGACTACACAGAAGTATCAAACTTATCTACATCATGAATATTTTCTTTGAGAAAAGAACTGGGAATAACATCACAAAAAAAAAAACACTGGGTATATTTTAATGAGAAAGAGACATTGTTGATGTGGGATTCATTGTTGAATCAGTTGTCTGTATACAATCAGATAACCAACTGGTTAGAACAAAAATCAAAATCAACAGAAAAACAGAAAAATAAAAAATGAGAAAAAGTTATGGCCAACAAGTAGAAATCTAATCTGATATACTTAAACTAGTTCTTTAAGCTGAAAAGCAGAAAATGGATGGAAGGATACTGAAACTAATTATAATAATTTCACACAAAAATTTTACTGATGTACATCCAATAAAATTTAAATCTCAAAGAATACAAAAGAGGGAAAATCAAAAAGAGAGACCAAGATTATAATGAAAACTGATATTATATATATATATGTATGTATATACATACAAACCTATTTTCTCATCTCCACAAAAATTTCCTAAGAACAATCAACACAAAGAAAAGGCATCGTTGATGAGTAGAAAGGAAGAGAGCTTTTTGCAAGACAATAATCCATAATAAACATTTTTAACATTACACAATGGACTGGCACAGAGCAGAGGCTTAGTCATTTAAAAAAAAAAAGGAAGCATACTGTTGCCCTTAAAGGCTTAAAAGACTGATTTATTCTCCATAGGCATTTTGAAAATTTATTTTAAATTTATTATTTAAAATAATATTTAAAGAATATTATTTTTAAATTCTCCAGGTTATTCTCCAGGTTAACTGCCATGAAAAAACCATTCCTGCATTCAAATCCCACATCAGAAACTAGGTGGGCAAGTCACTTAACATCTCTGTCACACAGAGGATTCCATTTTCTTCATTAAATTCAAACAAGTATTTCTATTTTTTTTTAATTTTGTTATTTTTATTTAATATTTTAGTTTTCAACATTGATTTCGACAAGATTTTGAGTTGCAAATTTTCTCCCCATTTCTACCCTCCCCCCCATTCAAAGATGGCATATATTCTGATTTGCCTCCGCTCCCAGCTCTCAGCTCCCAGCTCCGTGTGGGATAGACCTCACCCAGAGACCATCCAGGCTGTCCTGGGCTGGAGCTCTGCTTCCCTCTGCTGTTTTGTGGGTTCTTGCAGTTTTAGAATTAGTTCAGAGCCATTTTTTTTTGTTTTGTTTTTATTTTTTTATTTTTTATTTTTATTTTTTTTAAATTTCTTTATTTATTTTTAGTTTACCACACACGGTTCTACATAGCTTTGAGTTCCAGATTTTCTCCCCTCCCTCCCCAAGACGGCATGGAATCTCATATAACTGTCATGTATAACTTCACATTGAATTAATTTATGCACTAGTCAAGTCGTGGAGAAGAATTTTGACCAATGGAATGAATCATGAGAGAGAAGAAACAGAACCAAAAAAAAAAAAAAACCAACCCAAAAAAACAAAAGAGAAGCAAAAAAAAGGCGATCATGTAGTGCAGCTCGATCTGTATTCAAACTTCACAGTTCTTTCTCTGGATGAAGATAGCATTCTCCATCGTGAGTCCCCTGGAGTTGTCCTTGCCCCTTAGGTTGCTGAGAAGAGCGCAGTATGTCAGGGTTGGTCCTCACGGAATCCATATATCTGTGGCTGTGCACAACGTTCTTCAGAGCCATTTTTTATAAGTTTTTGGAGGGACTCGGCGGGGAGCCCACGCTGGTCCCTGCTTTCCAGCCGCCATCTTGGCTCCGCCCCCAACAAATTCTAATTCTGCCTTTTCAAGGCATTCTTCTCCTCATTGGCTTTTTAGAGCTCCTTTGCCATTTGGGTTAGTCTATTCTTTAAGGTGTTATTTTCTTCAGTATTTTGGGGCATGTCCTTTAGCAAATCATTCACTTGTTTTTCATGGTTTTCTTGCATCACTCTCATTTCTCTTCCCACTTTTTCCTCTATTTCTCTTACTTGCTTTCATGGCCAGAGACCAAATCATATTTTTCTTGGAGGCTTTTGATGTGGGCTCTTTGATTTTGTTGGTTTCTTTTGGCTGCATGTTTAGATCTTCTTTGTCATCAGAAAAGGAATCTAGAGTTTGAGTCTGAGTCTACATTTGAGTCTGAGTTTGTTTTCGATGCCTGTTGATGTTCCCAGCCAACTACTTGACCCTTGAGCTTTTTGTCTGGATATGACTGCTTGTAGAGTAGAGAGTACTTTGTCCCAATATTTAGGGTCCAAGCACTGCTGTTTTCAGAGCTACTTCTACTCCACCATCACCCCAGGTTCTGTCACAGCAGAGCTCCTCCTCCCCCAAGAACTGTCAACCAAGACCACAATACAGATCCAAGCAGGGAACAGCAAGAGAATCTGCCTTTGTGCCCCAAAAGCGCTCCTTGCACTCACACTCTGATCTGCTGCTAGATTCCACCCAATAATGTGAGTCAGGGACTCGGGAAGCAGCTGACGCTAGAGCTCTGGAAGCAGCCTCAGAAGCTTCCTGCTCCTGCCATCTCCACCGCTGCACCACCTCTGCCACCCCTAAGGCTGGTGGCCGGACCGCTCTGAACCCAATCTTGCAGTTTCCCTCTAACCTGCTCATTGGCATTTGTGGGTTGAGAAGTCTGGTAACTGCCACAGCTCACTGATTCATGGCCCCAAGGCCCATTCTGGCTGGCTGACTGACTCTGGGTCTGGTCTGTCCTGGCATGGCCCATGCTGGGCTGCACTCCATTCCCAGCACTGTGCAATAGACCCTTCCCAGCGACCATCCAGGCTCTCCTGGGCTGGAGACCTGTTTCCCTCTGCTATTTTGTGGGTTCTGCAGTTCTAGAATTTGTTCAGAGCCATTTTTTACAAGTGTTTGGAGGGATTTGGGGGAGAGGTTAAGGAAGTCCCTAATTTCCAGCTGCCACCTTGGCTCTGCCCCAAACAAGTATTTCTGTAAGTGTACAAGTATTAGCTTGCTATAATGTAGCTACGTAAAATTTTATTATACAGAGTATCATCATAAAAGTCTTTCCCACATTAGTACAGGAATGCTTATTTTCATATGATTGATTTAGAAGAGATCATAAGTTCATCACAGTTATTTTCTCCTCAAAAAGTATCACTATAACTATTTAATATTTGGTAGTATTAATATGTTTCTTGCTTAGGAAACCAAAAATCAATTTGTGGTAGCATTTATACACACAAAGATCTCTAGTTAAACTATAAAAACTTTGATTTTAAGATGACAAATGACATAAAAAAATTTGAAATGTTAATCCCTCAAAAAAATAATTTTATAAGGAAAGACATTTTATTTCAAATACTTCAGTAAAAAACAAAATAGGAAAAATTAAGTAGCATTTTTTTTGTGGTAACTTGATAGTGTCCATGGTATACAAGGTGTGAAGGGAAGACTAGTACCTCTGGTATGAGGGCTGCCAAGCCCTTCTTCAAGGCTGCTTTCTACCTTTGGTGTCCATTTGCTAACCAACTTTCACCTATGGCTGCAAGAAACTGTAGCATGCACAGTGGCCACATCTCAGTAAAAACATTTTGGCAAACAGGCTAAATCAGGTTGAGAGTAACTGACAGGTCTCAAATATGTCAGTGAGATGCTGAATGAAGTGGGAAGAACTCAGAGAACACTGTACACAGTAATAGCAACATTATGCAATGATCAACTACAATAGACCTAGCTCTTCTCAGCAATACATGATCCTAGACAATTTCAAAAAATTCCTCATGGAAAATGCTATAGAGCCTGAATGCAGAGCAAAGAGTATTATTCTCACTTTAAAAAAAAAAATTCTTTCGTGTGGTTTTTCCTTTTTGTTCTGATTCTTCTTTCATAACATGACTAATGTGGAAATATGTTTAACATGCCTATACAGGTATGACACATATCAGATTGCTTGTTGTCTTGGGGAATGAGGGAAGGCAGGGAGAGAGGGAGAAAATTTTGGAACTCAAAATCTTCCGAAAACAAATGGTGAAAATTCTTTTACATGTAATTGGAAAAAAATAAAACACTATCAAGTGAGCCGGTATGGGGAGTTGTGGGGGTTGAACATTTCCCAGAAGGAATAGGCAGATATGAACAATCTGTTCCAACAGGTCATGAAGGCAACAGAAGCAGATTCTGTGCAGTGCTTTGAACTTGGGCAGACATCGAGAATACCAAGGTCATCTGCTGCATCCTGAGCCACTGACAGTCATCCTGAGTTTTATCTTGCCACTGGATTTCAATGACTCTGGAGGACTGAGGGCAACGGCTTTCTGTAACTCTGCCTCACTTAAATCCAATTTATGTGCAAGTCAAAAGATATCACTAATACCATTTTAATCTACTTCAAAGTCCAGTGGCAATGAGCAAGCGATGAAGCAGCAGGCGTGGATAGACTGGAAGCTGTAATCACAACCCTGCACAGAGGCAACCCAGGCCATAGGGACATGTTCTCACTCGACTGAAGCAGCATTGGGATTCAGTAGCTCCCTGAGTGCCTGAGCAGTCTTTTTTAAGGTCTGCACCACTCACTTCACGGCATGAGGAAGGAGCTTTTCTAAAAGGTGCCCTAAAAATTGTTTACTTCACCACCCCTGAAACCTAACCCTGGTCTTCTTATTGCAGCAGACAAGGATCCTACCCTCTGGCTGAAACACAAAAATAATGTACAAAAACTTCTGCAAAAATGATTCTGCTCACCATTGGTATGTGGAATGTGTGTGTGTGCCTATGAACAACAAGAAATCCAATAGACTTGAAAGACAAACAGCTCCTGTGAGAAAAATCAGCACATATCACATCCAAATAGCAGCCCTGAGTGAAAAAAGACTACTAAAAAAGACTTACTGAATGTTTTTCTGGAGTGGTCACAGTGATAAAAACCATGAAGTTGGCATAGGTTTATCAATCAAATATAATATAGTCAACAAGTTTGCATGCCTTCCAAAAGAAAAGAAAATGACACACTCATGACAATACAAGTGTCACACCACCATCATCAGTGCATATGCTCCCACCATGACTTGGGAATCTTGATGATGTCAAAGAAAAATTTTATAAAGACTTGAGACCCTCATCATCAATGTGCCAAAAGAGGACAAGCTTGTGGATGACTTTAAAGCCAAAACAGGCACAGACTATCAGACATGGCAGGGAGCCGTTGTGCGGAATGGAGTCAGAAACAGCTACAGCAAGAGTCACTTATCATTGAAGATCTGTGGGTCTCATGACCTTCTTATCACCAAAATTGTCTTCAATTTACCTAAATGCAATAAAACTTCATGGAGGCACACTCACAGCAAACACTGGCATTTAATAGACTATGTCATTGCAAGAAGAATAGACACACAGGATGTGAGTGGCAGAGTGCTGGACTAATCATAGACTTATCCTCTCAAGGCTAAACATTCACATTCAACAAAAGCAGCAACCAGTGTGGGGGGATGGGAGGGGTGGTGGAAGAACTAAGACGGCTACTTGAAAGCAGGGACTTGCTTAAGCTCTCCTCCAAACCCCACCAAACACCTCTAAAAAATGACTCTAAACAAATTCTAGAGCTACAGAACCCACAAAATAACAAAGGGAAACAAATCTCCAGCCCCAGATGGGCTGGATGGTCACTGGGAAGGGTCTATCGTATTGTAATGGGAGCAGAGCGCAGCCCAGCATGGGCCCAGCATGGCCAGGACAGAGCAGGCCAGGAGTAGACCAGGCAGAGCAGGCCTCAGGGCCCTGAATCACTGAGCTGTGGCAGTTACCAGACTTCTCAACCCACGAACACCAAAGACAATGGAGCACATGAGTGGGAAAACTGCTGGATCTGGGTGAGAGAAGTGTGCCATCCTGCCCCAGTACCAGAGCCGCTGGAGGTAGAGCAGCAGCAGCAGCAGAAAGCTCTGGCAGCTGCTTCCAGGGCTCCAGACGGAGATGCTTCCAGAGCCTCTGGCCCACACAGTGCGAGGAATCAAGTGGCAGATCAGAGCAGGAGGTCAGGGAAGGGTTTGCTGGTGCAGAGGCAGGGTTCTCTTGCATTGTCCTGCTTGGATCTGGGTCATAGTCCTAGTTGGCAGTTCTTGGGGGAGGAGGAGGGCTGGTGTGGCAAAGTTTGCAGCGGCTGTGCAGACAGAGTCCTCCTGTTAGTTACACAGCAGAAACGAGTGCTTGCACTCACAAACCACAGCACAGGCCAGGAGAGGAGCATCAGAACAGAAGTAGCTCAGCAAAAAGCAGCACAGTGCGAAGTCAAGTAGTTGGCTGGAAACATGACCAGGCAGCGAAAACAGACTCAGACTACAGAATCTTTTTTTGGTGACAAAGACCACCAAAACACACAGCCAAAAGAAGTCAACAAAGAGCCTACAACAAAACCCTCCAAGAAAAACATGAATTGCTCTCAGGCCATGGAAGAGCTCAAAAAGGATTTGGAAAAGCAAGTTAGAGAAGTAGAGGAAAAATTGGGAAGAGAAATGAGAAGGACGCAAGAAAAACATGAAAAACAAGTCAATGACTTGCTAAAGGAGAACCAAAAAAATACTGAAGAAAAAAACACTTTAAAAACTAGACTAACCCAAATGGCAAAAGAGCTCCAAAAAGCCAGTGAGGAGAAGAATGCCTTAAAAGACAGAATTAGCCAAATGGAAAAGTAGGTCCAAAAGACCACTGAAGAAAATACCACCTTAAAAATTAGAATGGAGGGGGGCTGAGCCAAGATGGCGGCTAGAAAGCAGGGACTAGCGTGAGCTCCCTGCCGAGTCCCTCCAAAAACCTATAAAAAATGGCTCTGAACCAATTCTAGAACTACAGAACCCAAAAAAACAGCAGAGGGAAGCAGGGCTCCAGCCCAGGACAGCCTGGATGGTCTCTGGGTGAGGTCTATCCCACACAGAGCTGGGAGCAGAGCCCAGCCTGGGCGGCACGGACCAACCAGACCAGGAGCTGGGCGGAGCATGCCCCAGCACCCTGAATCATTGAGCTGTGGCAGTTACCAGACTTCTCCACCCACAAACACCAAGATAGCTGAGAAGGTTAGTGGGAAAAGCTGCAGGAGTGAAAGGAGTACAAGGTTCGGCCACTGCCCCCAGGGCAGCGAGAGTGGGGCAGCTATCACTGCTGTTCCTTCTGATCCCAGGCCCACCTGGTGGGAGGAATTAAGTGGCGGATCAGAGCAGGAGTGCACAGCCTGCCGAAGATCTAAGCCCAGCCCGGGCTGGGGGTTCTTGGGGAAGGAGTAGTGCTGGTGTGACAGAGCTGGCACCTCCCTCCCAAACGTGGAACATAGAACTCGTTACTCTACAAGCAGTCATACCCCACTGAAAAACTCAAGGGTCAAGTTAGTTGGTTGGGAATATGGCCAGGCAGTGAAAGCACACCCAGATTCAGTCTCAGACTTTGGATTCTTTCTTTGGTGACAAAGAAGACCAAAACATACAGCATAAAGAAGACAACAAAGTCATAGAGCCTACAACCAAAGCCTCCAAGAAAAACATGAACTGATCCCAGGCCATGGAAGAGCTCAAAAAGGATTTGGAAAAGCAAGTTAGAGAAGTAGAGGAAAAATTGGGAAGAGAAATGAGAAGGATGCGAGAAAACCATGAAAAACAAGTCAATGACTTGCTAAAGGAGACCCAAAAAAATACTGAAAAATACACTGAAGAAAACAACACCTTAAAAAGTAGACTAACTCAAATGGCAAAAGAGCTCCAAAAAGCCAATGAGGAGAAGAATGCCTTGAAAGGCAGAATTAGCCAAATGAAAAAGGAGGTCCAAAAGACCACTGAAGAAAACAATACTTTAAAAATGAGATTGGAGCAAGTGGAAGCTAGTGACTTTATGTGAAATCAGGACATTATAAAACAGAACCATAGGAATGAAAAAATGGAAGACAATATGAAATATCTCATTGGAAAAACCACTGACCTGGAAAATAGATCCAGGAGAGATAATTTAAAAATTATTGGACTACCTGAAAGCCATGATCAAAAAAAGAGTCTAGATATCATCTTTCAAGAAATTATCAAGGAGAACTGTCCTGATATGCTAGAGCCACAGGGCAAAATGGAAATTGAAAGAATCCATAGACCGCCTCCTCAAATAGATCCCAAAAAGAAATCTCCTAGGAATATTGTCGCCAAATTCCAGAGCTCCCAGATCAAGGAGAAAATACTGCAAGCAGCCAGAAAGAAACAATTTGAGTATTGTGGAAACCCAATCAGAATAACCCAAGATCTGGCAGCTTCTACATTAAGAGATCGAAGGGCTTGGAATGCGATATTCCGGAGGTCAATGGAGCTAGGATTAAAACCTAGAATCACCTACCCAGCAAAACTGAGTATCATGCTCCAAGGCAAAGTATGGACTTTCAATAAAATAGAAGACTTTCAAGCTTTCTCAGTGAAAAGACCAGAGCTGAATAGAAAATCTGACTTTCAAACACAAGAATCAAGAGAAGCATGAAAAGGTAAACAAGAAAGAGAAATCATAAGGGAGTTACTAAAGTTGAACTGTTTTGTTTACATTCCTACATGGAAAGATGATGTGTATGATTCATGAGACCTCAATATCATAGTAGCTGAAAAGAATATGCATATATACATATATATATATGTTTATGTGTGTGTGTATACATATATATATGTTTATGTGTGTGTGTATACATATATATATGTTTATGTGTGTGTATACATATATATATATATATATATATATAAGTGAATGTGCATGTACGTATATATGTATGTGTGTGTATATATATATGGAGAGAGAGAAAGAGCAGACACAGGGTGAGTTGAAGATGAAGGGAAGATATCTAAAAGAAATAAAATCAAATTAAGGGATGAGAGAGGAATATATTGAGAGAGGGAGATAGGGAAAGATAGAATGGGGTGGATTATCTCGCATAAAGGTGGTAAGAGGAAGCAGTTCTGTGGGAGGAGGGGAGAGGGCAGGTGAGGGGGGAATGAGTGAATCTTGCTCTCATCAAATTTGGCCTGAGGAGGGAATACCATACATACTCAATTGGGTATCTTACCCCACAGGAAAGAAAAGGGAAGAAGATAAAAAAAAGGCAGGGGTGATGATAGAAGGGAGGTCAGATGGGGGTGGAGGTAATAAAAAACAAACACTTTGGAAAGGGGACAAGGTCAAGGGAGAAAATTCAATAAAGGGGATGGGTTGGGAAGGAGTAAAATATAGTTAGTCTTTCACAACATGAGTATTGTGGAAGGGTTATACATAATGATATACATGTGGCCTATGTTGAATTGCTTGACTTCTTAGGGAGGGTGGGTGGGAAGGGAAGAGGGGAGAGAATGTGGAACTCAAAGTTTTAAAAATAGATGTTCAAAAACAAAAAAAAAAAGTTTTTGCATGCAACTAGAAAATAAAATACACAGGCAATGGGGCGTAGAAATTTATCTTGCCCTACAAGAAAGGAAGGGAAAAGGGGATGGGAGGGGTGTGAGGTGACAGAAGGGATGGCTGAATTGGGGAACAGGGCAACCAGAATATACATCACCTTGAATGGGGGGGAGGGCAGAAATGGGGAGAAAACTTGTAATTCAAACTCTTGTGAAAATCAATGCTGAAAACTAAATACGTTAAATAAATAAATCTAAAAAAAAAAGAAAAAATATTAGAATGCAGCAAGCGGTAGCTAGTGATTTTATGAGAAATCAAGATATTGTAAAACAGAACCAAAAGAATGAAAAAATGGAAGACAATGTGCAACATCTCATCGGAAAAATCACTGACCTGCAGAATAGATCCAGGAGAGATAATTAAAAATTATTGGACTACCTGAAAGCCATGATCAAAAAAAGAACCTAGATATCATCTTTCAAGAAATTATGAAGAAAAACTGCCCTGACATTTTAGAAGGCTAAAATATAAATTGAAAAAATCCACCAATCACCTCTTAAGAAAGATCCCAAAAAGAAAACTCCTAGGAATATTGTCACCAAATTCCAGAGTTCCCAGATCAAGGAGAAAATACTGCAAGCAGCCAGAAAGAAACAATCCTAGTATTGTAGAAACACAATCAGGATAACACAAGATCTAGCAGCTTCTACATTAAGGGACTGAAGGGCTTGGAATATGATATTACGCAGGTCAAAGAAGATAGGATTAAAACCAAGAATCACCTACCTAGCAAAACTGAGTATAATGCTCCAAGGCAAAATATGGATTTTCAATAAAATAAAGGACTTTCAAGCATTTTTCAATGAAAAGACCACAGCTGAATAGAAAATTTGACTTTCAAATACAAGAATCACGAGAAGCATGAAAAGGTAAACAAGAAAGAGAAATCATAAGGGACTTACTAAAGTTGAACCATTTTGTTTACATTCCTACATGGAAAGATAATATTTGTAACTGATGAGACCTTTCTCAGCATTAGGGTAGTTGAAGGGAATATACATATATATAGACAGAAGGCAAAGGGTAAGTTGAATATGAAGGGATGATATCTAAAAAAATAAATAAAATTAAGGTGTGAGAGAGGGATATATTGGGAGGAAAAAGGGAGAGATAGAATGGGGTAAATTATCTCACATAAAAGTGGCAAGAAAAAGCAGCTCTAATGGAAGAGAAGAGGGAATAGGTGAAAAGGAATGAGTGAATCTTGCTCTCATTCGATTTGACTTAAGGAGGAAATAACACAGTCAACTGGGTATCTTACCCTATAGGAAAGCAGGGGGAAAGGGAATAAGGGGGAAGGGGGGTCATAGAAGGGAGGGAAGATTGGGGGAGAAGGCAGTCAAAAGCAAATGCTTTTGAAAAGGGACAGGGTCAAGGGAGAAAACTGAATAAAAGGGGACAGGATAGGATGGAGGGAAATATAGTTAGTCTTTCAGAACATGTCTATTACGGAAATGTTTTGCATAATGATACATGTGTGGCCTACGTTGAATTGCTTGCCTTCTCAAGGAGGGTGGGTGGGGAGGGGAGAAGGGAGAGAATTTGGAACTCAAAGTTCGATAAACAAATGTTCCAAAAAAAAAAGTTGTTTTTACGTGCAACTGGGAAATAAGATATACAGGCAATGGAGTACAGAAATCTATCTTGCCCTACAAGAAAGTAAGGAAAAAGGGGATAAGGTGGGGGGGCAGAGATAGAAGAGAGGGCAGACTGGGGAAAGGGCCAATCAAAATATATGCCATCTTTGGATGGGAGAGAGGGTAGAAATGGGGAGAAAATGTGTAACTCAAAATCTTGTGGAAATCAATGTTGAAAACTAAAATATTAAATAATAAAAAAATAATTTAACAAAAGCAGCAACCCCAAAGCAAGATGACTACCAGAAGACTTAATGTCAACAGACTAGAGCACTTCTCCAAGCAGCAACAGTTTGTTGCTAAGTTGGAGGGAAAGCCAAGCCAACACATGATTCACAACAGTGGAGCAGAAAAGAAGTGGGTAACTTTCAGAGATTTGGTGAAGAGCACTGCATTTCCTCATGTGGGCCAGAACTCTTTCGAACATCAGGATTGGTTTGATGAAATTGATGGGGAAATTCTGAAGCTACTAAATGAAAAAAAAAAAAAAAGAACTCCACAGGGTTCACTAGCAGGATAGTTCATTCATCTCTAAGAAGGCAGCATTTAACTCCATCAAAAGTAAAGTGCAAGCAAAGCTTAGAGAGATGCAGGATTCTTGACTCAGTAAGAAGGCAGATGAAATTCAGTTTTACACTAACAATAACAACCGAAGTGCTGTTATCATGCCCCGAAGGCTATTTACAGACCAAAGATCTATGGTGCATTTCAACTACTCACTGCTAAGGAGCCACGCTGATCAGTGATAAGGACACGATCCTGGAGACATGGGCTGAACACTTCCATAGTGTTCTCAATCAATGCTGAAGGCTCTGACCATACACCTTAGTTCATCCCTCTCTAGACAAAATTCCAACTGAAGAACTTTTGAAGGCCATTAGGGTCCTTTCCTGTGGCAAAGAACCTGATTCTGTTCCAGCTGAGATTTACAAGGCAGGGGTCTACTCCTCATACAAAAACTGACTAAAATTTTCCAGGTTATATAGCAAGAGAAGGTTATCCCCCCAGGAGTTCAAGGGTGCCTACACTATCCATCTGTGAAAAGGAGATAGGTTGTCCTGTGGCAATCACAGGGGGCTCTCTTAGTCATTGCCAACAATATTCTTGCCAGAGTCCTCCGTGATAGGCTGATCCTTCACCTGGAAGATGTTCATCTACCCAAGAGCCAGTGTGGCTTCGGAAACAACTGAAGAATGTTTGATATGGTGTTTGCTCCCCAACAACTCCAGATGAAATGCCAGATGCAGAACCAAGGTCTGAACACAACACTCATCAATCTAAGGACTTTGAAACCATCAGTCACGAGGGCTTGTGAAAGATCATAGCAAAAATTGGTTGTCCGGAGAAGTTCATCAGTATTGTACACCAGTTCCATGACAGCATAATTGCACGGCTTCTGGATAATGGATGATGCTCTTGCACTTCTCTAGTTACCAACAGAGTGAAACTGGGCTGTGTGCCTGCTCCCATACATGATGTTTTCAGCCATGTTGTCAAATGCGTCCAATGAGCACAAACACAGCATCAAGGTCAGTGCACTGATAGTAAATTCTTCAACTTGAAAAGGCTGTAAGTCAAGCATAAAGTGGAAGGAGCGACATCTCCATTCCAAATGTTCACATGGATTATTTGGGTCTGACCTGTGATAGAGATTCCCGAGCTCATATTGATCTGATGAGCCACAGTTAGATACACCGTATGTACACTGACCCCAAGGTAGTGATGTCATTTTGATCATCTTCAAGTACAGAAGACAACCACCACCACCACTGTTAATGTTTCATTTATGGTGAAATGGCACTGATAAGGTCATAGCATTAAAAAGGGTACTGAATATAAATTTTGAACAGTAGAAATAATACAAAGCTATAATTTATTTGACATTTTCTACTAAAGTCATGACAGCTGAATTCAGCTAGAATGTCCTTCCTGTCTATACCTAAGTCTAGGCTCTCTAGGGTGGGCAACAGAGCACTTTCAAAGGACTCTTTACATATACAACGTACTAACTTTTACCATTTTCTAGAGACACAACTGCTGATATTTATTATATAGCTCACATACATCTACTCACCAAGACTAGGGCTGAATTTGCTTTAGAATTAGTTTACTATGTATTTGTGCTGATCTGTATTCTGGATAGATTAGGAGAAGACATTCATTGCTAGTAAAATAATTTAACCCACCTTAACTTATGGCCCAGTGACATTATATGTAATTTAAAATTTTGCCATGCTCTTCTATCTTTTCTGATGGGAATGTTATTAATGAAAGAAAATAGAACAAATAAGTTTATAAATGACAGCATAATGGCCAGACCTAATTTTACATACTTTTTAACTTTTAAAATTGATACGTCAACTTCTATTGAATTAATGAATTTATGTGCCCCTCTACCTTACATTACTCACAGCCAAGTAATGCCAACGTTGTTATTCTCTATGATATCAATGAAAGATCAGTGCTGTCTTTTCACCTAAATGTGATTTGTGGGGGAAAAAAATTGGAAGTATTTATAAATTTAACTTGTTTATGCATGTTAACCCTTGGGCACAATGAAACAGGTAGTGATAAATAACAAACCTCGTACACAGGAATTTCCATCCACCACAAACAAGCCATTCTATCCCTCTTCTTCTGTAAGTTACTCGGGCCCTTGGTAATGTGTGATAATCACTTTCATCATTTTCAAAACCTTCTTCAGACATCATTAGTGGCATTTCATCCAAATGGGAGGATTCATCTTCTAGCTGATATCTACTTAAAGAAAAAAAGCATAGTCAGTAAAAAATATAGAAGAGCCCTTCCATGCTTCTGTTTTATCCTGCTACTTTCAAAATCAAATTCCCTAGTCACATACATTCTCATAAGCAGTTCAGTAGGTATCACAATCATCTACTGTGTATTCCCCATGTCTGGTGGTCCAGACATTCTCACTTTCAACCATCCTGAAAAGAAGTAACTATTGTCTCTCAACTTCCACATATTTCCAAGAAGAAAGGTAACACAGTGTTGAAGAAATGTTGTTTTAAAAACAAAAGACAGAGTATTCAAGTCTTGGTTTTGACGCTTAATATTTGTCTGAAGCTGAACAAATCCCTTAAACTTTCTTAGCCTAAATGTTCTCTTCTGTAAAAGGGGGATAAATAACTCCTTATACCTACCTCACAGCACTGTTGTGAGGAAAAAAAATTGTAACGTTAAGGTACTATATAAATTTGAATTATTACACTCAATACTAACAGCTCATTGTTTTATTCTTCAACATGTTAGATGTATGAACACAGCAACTCTATCAGTGTATTGGAAACAAGGGCTGGATTTATTCAATATTTAAATTATTATTTTCAAGACTGGATTTACTATAGTAAAAGGTTCTACTAGTCAAGTATGAACATATAAGATGGCTGTGGGCCATCTAGCAAAAAATAATCAGAAAAATTTCAAAAGAGCAACCTCTTTCTGAATAGAGGAAAGCAAATGTCCAATTTCTTTTAAAAAGTATTCTTTAAAATTCTTTTTAAAGTAAGGCATTCAGAATAATATAAGAATAGAAGATAAGGGATTTAGAGCTGGAAGTACCTCAAAGACAATCTAGGCAGTCAGTGAGTCAACTAGTCAGTCAACTCTACATCAAGCACTGTACTAAGCACTGGGAACATAAACAAAAGCAAAACACCATCCCTGCTCTCAAGAAGCTCATAGTCTAATGAAGGGGAGAGAACGCCAATAACCATGTACAAATAAGATACAAACAGAGGGGAGGTACTAAGATTAAGGAGGACTGAGAAGGGACATTAAAGCACGCTATAAATAGCAGTTCTACACAATCAGAGAGCAATTTTCAACCACGCAAAACATCCACAGAAATGTCAGTAACATACTAATGTTGGGGGTTAACTATGAAAAGCAAATTTAAAAAATAAATAAGATAGATAAAAGAATTTAGGAATTAATGAATATATATTTATGAACTTGTATAAAATAAACATTGAATATGTACATGAATGATTATGAATGAAAATACATAAATATACACATAAGTATATAAATACACACACATATTATATATGTACAAATAAATATTTATATATAGAGACTAGTTACCATAATATGTAAAACTCATTGTACTGCTATATAAAAATTACAGCAGAAATATTCTAGTTCTGCTATCATCATATACATCTTCCACAGACAACATGTATATACTATATACTATATATACACAACATATATGTGTACATATGCATATATAATATATATATATATATATAAACAAACTGGAAGAGGGGAAAGAAGCACTAGCAGGTAGAAGTAATCAGGAAGAAGGTGGTATGAGTAGTTTTGAAGGAAATTGGGATTTTAAGAGGTAGCAGTAAGGACAGAGTGCGTCCCAGGTCTTGGTGACAGCCAACACAAAAGTATTGAAATTAGAGGAGGATGCCATATATAAGGAACATAAAAAGGCTAAGTTGGCTACAATACCAAGTTTGGGAAGGGGGGATGAATAATAAGGTTGAAAGGGTCATTTCATTTGATGATTAAAAAGTAATTATATGCCTAACATTTAAATAAACAAGCACTGGTGAAAAAAAAATAAAAAAATAACAAAACCATTTTCTAAACCAATGAAATTCATATATAACTATAATTATCATGACATGAAAAGAGGTTTTAACATTTAGACTGAACATGCTGTCTATTCCATTAAACATTTTCTCCTTTATACCCCAATCTCATCATTCTTTTGTTTCACATTTTTCAGAATTAGAATTGGTGATCACAGCTACATATGTTAAATTATTGACAGATCTTCTAAATCTCTGGGCTGTAGTTACTGTAATGGAAAAAGTATTAGACTTGGAATCAGACGAAACCTAGCTTCATATTCTGCTTCTGGCAATCATTAATTGTATGACTATGGGCAGGTAATGGAACTTAACCTTTCTGGACTTCAGATTCTCCTGTGACATGGGAACAACAAGTTTATTAAGCACCTGCTAAGTACAAGGCAGACAGGCCTAGAGTCCTCAAAATCTGTTCAAATCTGACCTCAGATGCTTAACTAGCTGTGTAACCCCCTGTAAGGTCAACCACACTGGCATACCCAGGATGGCTGCTAGCGTAGGTTCTTAGATCTGCTTTACTAGGAAAGACAGCTATTTAAAGGGTCACTAGTACAGGAGAAAAGTCATCACCCTGAACTTCAGAGAGAATACAGAGAAAATACAAGCAGACAAATAAATACCAACAGACAGGACAGGCCTCTACCACCTGAATCAAAGCAATATTGCTATACACTTTACATACATCACTGGATCGAGAGAGCCTTTACCTCCGCGCAGTTGAGGAGCTCTGAACATGAGTGAGCTGTGTGTACGTATGTGTGTTTTATGTATATATATAGTCTTTCAGCTAATAGGCTCAGAGCCGGAAAGCATCACAACCCTCCTGACTCAGTGCCTAATTAGAAATTGGCAAAAGATGTGAGAGCCTTCCTACAAGCAAGTCTCTCCTAAGGCAAGTCCCTCCCGCAATGGGCTCCATGTGAGGCCTATTAATGGGTAGGGAAGATCTTATTATGTCATTAACATTACACCCACAAATCAATTAGCCCTGTTTATCTCAGTTTCCTCATCTATAAAATGAGCTGGAGAAAGAAACTGGCAAACCACTCCTGCATCTCTGCCAAGAATACCCCAAATGGGGTCATGAAGAGTCAAACACAACTGGAAAAACAACAACAAAAAGGTTTCTTTTTTAGGACCACTAGGCAGTGAACTGGGCAGAGCAATGGGATTAGAATCAGGAAGACTCATCTTCCTGAGCTCAAATCTCGCCTCAGACACTTACTAGCTGTGTGACCCTGGGCAAGTCACTTAAATCTGTTTGCTTCCGTTCCTCACCTAGAAAATGGAGAAATATATGGTAAACCACTCCAATGTCTTTGCCAAGAAAACCCCAAATAGGGTCACAAAGAATTTGACACAACTGAAACAACTCAACAGCAAAAAAGTACCAAACATTACACTAAACACTGGGGATTCAAAGAAAGATAAAACATGGTCCCGGCTCTCAAGAAGCTCACAGTCTAATGGAGGAGACATCAAGCAAGCAACTATGTACAAAGAAGATACATGCATAGTAAATTGGAAATAATCTCAAAGGGAAGGGACTAAGAAGCAACTAGCAAGGGGTGTAATAGACGTGGAGTCAGGAAAATTTGATTCCAAATCTGGTCTCACACAAGGACTACCTGTGTGATCCTGGGCTTAGCTCTGTTTGCCTCAGTCTCCTCAACTGTAAAATAGGGAAAATAATTGCATCTACCTCCCAGAGTTGTTAGAGAGGATCAAATGAGATAAAATATGTAAGAAGCACTTACACAGTGTCTGGCACATAGAAGGCACTATATGAATGCTCATTCCCTTCCTTCTCTTCCACTAAGATTAAGGAGGACAAGCAAAGGCTTCTTTGTAAAAGGTAGGATTTTAGTTGAAACTTAAAAGAAGTCAGGAAAGCTAGATGGCAGAGATGTGGACTGAGAAAGTTCCAGGGAAAACACAAAGTCTCAGTATGAAATGTCTTGTGCAAGGAACAACAGCAAGGGGACCAATGTCACTGAATCAAAGTACCCGAAGGAGAATGAAGTATAAAAAGACTAGAAAGGTAAGAAGAAGCTAGATTAAGACAGATTTAAAAGCCAGACAATTTTATATTTGATCCTGGAAACAATAGGAAACCACTAGATTATACTGAATAGGAGGGTGATATAATCAGATAAATTTGACAGCTGAGTGAGTTTCGACCAATGTGAGGAGAGAGTTGAGTCAGAAAGACCAAACAGCAGTCCCCTGCATAGGGCCTGCACCAAGATGGGGGTAAGTATCAAAGGAGAGAAGGCATATTTGAGAGATGTTACAAAGGTAGAAATGATAAGACTTGGCAACTGGTTGGATATGGGGACCAAGAAATGGGAAAAAGTGAAGACCAGAGGTTGACATCTAGGTTACAGGTCGGGCTTACTTGAAGGATGATAGTACCCTATTCAGTAATAAAGAAGTTAGGAAGAGGCCAATGTTTGGGCAGAAAGATAATGAGTTCAATTTGGACATGTGGAGTTTAATACATCTACAGGATTTCCTATCTGAGATAAGCAATAGGGAACTGAAGATTCAAGACTGGATGTCAGGAGAGTGGTTAAAGATGGACAAACAGATATGAGAAGACCAAGTAAAACAGTAAACAGGGAAAAGAGAAAAGGATCCAGGTAACACCTATGATTATTGGATGTAACCTGGATACAGGATCCAGCAAAGGAGCCTGAGAAAAAACAGTCAGAAAGATAAGAAAACCAAAAGAGATTAGTGTTGTGAAAACAGAGAAGAGAGTATTGAGCACCAAAGAGAAGCAGCAACTCAACAGTGTTGCATGGGACGGATAATTGTGAAGACTTCACAGGGTTATGTCTAATGGAGAGGTTTTGGGATTTGGCCTTGTAATTTTGGGAAGGCATGCCCTTCCCCCTCTCTCTCTCAGATATTAGAAGATAATGAACTTCCTGTGAGCTATTTGTTCTCTGATCCAGGAAGGGTCTCTCCCAGACTTTCAGACGCCACCCTGGCAGTTGAGTTCTGATAGGGAAAAACCTGAACGAACCGGATCAATCTTGGTCCTCTGTGTAGTTTTCGCTAGACTGTAAGCCCACCCCCCCAGCCAATGGTGATTTTGGGCAAGTTCCTTAGTTTCTGAGGCTTTAAAATGAAGTGGTTGAACTAAATAATTTATGGTCTCTTTCAGTTCTAAAATTCTCTGATTCTATAAATTTATGAGATAGGTAAGAAAAGGTAAAGCAAAAAGAATGATTTGTTATTAGTGCATGGGTGTCTTGTGCAGTTATTTTTTATTGAGACTTTAAAATAAGGTACATCTCCTTTTGATGATGCCTTATAGATTTTGTAGATATTTAATAGTAAATATTTGAGATACCGCATGGGTAACAGATCATGTTAGAGTTGCCAAGGATACAGAAGGATGTCAGGGTCCTCAGATGGGAAATAAGTTCTCTGATCTTCCATCCAAGGATTAAGCAAGCTGTTCTGTGAGGATAGGAAAAGCTACTGAGAGCCCTTCCCCCAAATTTCTACCTGTAATAATCAGTCAATCAACAAGCATTTATTAAGCTGCCACCATGTGCCTAGTATTGTACTAGGCACTGAGGATTCATATTCAACAAATGAAACAAGTCCCTTTTGTAAGACCTTGAATTCTAACAGGGGAGACAACAGGTACATATAATAATAATAATACCTCGCCTCCTCCAATATGGAGGTGTGCCCAAATCTTGCAAGGTTTGTAGAATAAATTTACTTTGTTTTTCTTAAAGATGTCTCTCCTATTATTTAAAAATTCTGTCCCATACAGTGTCAAAAACTGCGGAGGTAAAAATTAAGGATTGAGAATAGGTCAGGTTTTGTTGTGTAGAAAATAACAGCAAGACAAGACCTGGGTTCGAGGTAAATTTTAAGTGTGGATTTATTGATCAAGCGCATGACTACCTGGAGTACGCACTCAAATCAGGCAGTCCCGAACTGAGGGACTACAAGGCTTATAAAGGGAAAAACCACAATTAGGGAGGGTGCCTAACAGAAGCAATGATATACAGAAGCAAAGGACAGCCACTGGTTGGATCAATATCAGGGCTAATTTGGGAATATGGCGCAAGGGTACAGGAGTGCAACCATCTTGTGACTTGGGGGTCCCTCCCAGGGTGGTCAGTTTCTTAGAACAGGGTGGAGAGTACAGGGTGGAGGGACATGCAAGGGGCAGTGGAATTCCCCAGAACAGAGTCATGTTCTGGGCCAAGGGTGGAGGACCTCTGTACCCCCTGCTTGGTCAGCTATGTTCTGGGTGGAGGGACCTAGCTTGGTCAGTGAAACAGTTGCACCATAACGCCGGGTGTGGTGACCCTATTTGGTAACAGGGTGGTCCCTCCTTGTACCCTACCCTGGAACTGGCTGATGTAGAGAGAATATACAGAATGCTAATTCAGGAGAGGGAACTAGCCTTGGGCAATCTACCCAGGACTATGCCTTAAGCTGTTTCAAGCCATTACAGGGTGTAGGACTGAAACAAAGACAAGAATATAAAGGTGATTAATGTTTGGGGGCTTCTGTTTGGGTGTAACAGTTTAAGCAATTAAGATGTTGTTAGTAACTTTGGAGAGGGTAATTTTGATTTAATGATGAGGTCAAAAGCCAGAATGCAGAAAGAAGAGAATGGAGGAAAGGAAATATGGGCATCAATCGTAGATGGCTTTCTCAAAGAGTTTAGTCTCAAAAGGCAGGAAATACAGGACAATAGCTAGCAGAGATGAATGGATCAAATAAGGATTTTTTTAAGGATAGGGAAGACATCAGTGTATTTTTAGGTAAGAGGAAAGCAATGAGTAAACAGGAAGAGACTGAAGATGAGTCAAAGAGTAGGAATAATATGGGGGGCTATCTTCTGGAGAAGATGGGACAGAATAGGATTACTTGGGCTTGTAGTTGGGTTCTACTTGGCAAGGAAAAGAGCCACCTCTACTTGTGAGACGGGGGTAAAGGTAGAGATAGTGGCAGAAGGCATCTGATAGATGCTAGATAAGAAGTGGATGGGAGAACAGGGAGCTTTTAGCAAATGATTTCAATTTTTTTTCAGTGAAAAAAGAGGGATGGTTCTCAGATGTTAGAGGTGGGGATAGGGAGGTTCGAGGCACAATGAAAAGCTTTGGAAAAGCAGCTGTAGCTAATGAAATATTAAACCAATTAGATTAGTATAAAAGGAATGCCTTGTCTTAGTGAGGGCCAATTGAGATTACATAACATAAATCTGTAGTGGATCCATGTAATGGCAAGTAAAGTGGGACTTTTTGTTGTCTTTTGTTTTGGAGTGCTTCTCAGCACTATGGCAATCAAGTGCTTTCAGTCTTGCCTTTGTTACAATCAAGAGTCTTTGATTGAATGGGGAGTCTTTGATGACCTGCTTAAGAAACAAAAAGGGCCAGGGTCACATGGGTTTGAGTCACATGGTTGTGATGCCCTCTGACCCTGAAGAAATCTATATATACTCTGAAGTTAGCATTTTGCTTGGGGCTCACTCACTGGAAGAGTGTCATGTGATTTGACCAGATGAGACTCTACGTAGCCATTAAGGAAACCCTCTGGCTTTGAAAAACCCAGATGTTGGTGCTTCTCTCTCTGGTAACTATGTATGTAATGTCTTGGACAGACAGCTAGATGCCTGTCTGCTGACTTGTGTTATTTTGCTCTGTTTATATAATTTCTGCTTGTAATTTCTGTTTATGTTTTCTCTGAATTTCAGGGTGCTGACTTTTGCCCCTGAACTAAGTGAATGACATATGTATGTTTAATTAAAGTGGGATTGTAAACCCATTAAAGTGGCTTTCCTTAGAAAAGCAGATCAAAGAACCTATGCTAGCAGCCCTCCTATGTGCTGGTGTTATTGATCTTACACAGCCACAATAGCAGCAAGTAGCATTGTTGTTACAATCCAGTAAGCACAGTTTCATGATTTATTTTTTATTATATGTACCTGTTGTCTCCCCTGTTAGAATTCAAGGTCTTACAAAAGGGACTTGTTTCATTTGTTGAATATGAATCCTCAGTGCCTAGTACAATACTAGGCACATGGTGGCAGCTTAATAAATGCTTGTTGATTGACTGATTATTACAGGTAGAAATTTGGGGGAAGGGCTCTCAGTAGCTTTTCCTATCCTCACAGAACAGCTTGCTTAATCCTTGGATGGAAGATCAGAGAACTTATTTCCCATCTGAGGACCCTGACATCCTTCTGTATCCTTGGCAACTCTAACATGATCTGTTACCCATGCGGTATCTCAAATATTTACTATTAAATATCTACAAAATCTATAAGGCATCATCAAAAGGAGATGTACCTTATTTTAAAGTCTCAATAAAAAATAACTGCACAAGACACCCATGCACTAATAACAAATCATTCTTTTTGCTTTACCTTTTCTTACCTATCTCATAAATTTATAGAATCAGAGAATTTTAGAACTGAAAGAGACCATAAATTATTTAGTTCAACCACTTCATTTTAAAGCCTCAGAAACTAAGGAACTTGCCCAAAATCAGTAGGCAAATCTAGACTAGAATTTTATCCCCTTCCTATCCCACACTACACTGTCCCACCACTTGATCTTACTCTGAGAATTTGACCTTCTACCTCCTATCCTTACTGCGAGAGCAATAATTAAATCACTACTACTACTGCTGCTGCTGTTATAAAAGTACATGACATTCTATAGTCCTATAATTTCACTCACAATCCCTGTGACAGCCTAAACCAAAACTTTCTTTTCGACACTGCAGTAAATGCCTATAGTAATCTACTGTTTGATAAATCTAGAGACTCTAACTTCTGGGATAAGAACTCAATACCTGACAAAAACTGCTCGGAAAACTGGAAAATATTATGGCAGAAACTAGGCATAGAGCAACATCTCACACACTATACCAAGATAAGGTCAAAATGGGTATATGATTTAGGCACAAAGGGTGACATCATAAACAAATTAGGAGAGCAAGGAATAGTTTACCTGTCAGATCTATGGAGAAGGGAAGATTTATGACCAAACAAGATAGAAAAAACATTATGAAATGCAAAATGGATAATTTTGATCACATTAAATTTAAAAAGTTTTGCACAAGGCCAATGCAACCAAGATTAGAAGGAAAGCAAAAAGCTGGGAAACAATTTTTGCCACCAGTATTTCTAGTAAGGGCCTCATTTCTCAAATATACAGAGAATTGAGTCAAATTCATTAATCAATACAAGTCATTCCCCAATTGATAAATGGTCAAAGGATATTAACAGGTAGTTTTCAGATGAAGAAATTAAAGCTACCTACAGTCATATAAAAAATGCTCTAAATCACTACTGATTAGAGAAATGCAAATTAAAATGACTGAAATACCCACCTCACACTTATCATATTAGTTAGTATGACAGAAAAGGGAAATGATAAATGTTGAAGAAGATGTGGGAAAATTGGAACACTAATGAATGCATTGTTGGTGGAGTTGTAAGCTGATCCATTCATTCTGGTGAGCAGTTTGGAACTATGCCCAAAGGGCTATAAAAATGTGCATACATACCCTTTGATCCGGCAATACCACTACTAGATCTGTATCCCAAGGAGTTCATAAGAAAGGGAAAAGGAGACACATGTACAAAAATATTTATAAGCAGCTCTTTTTGTGGTGGTAGAGAATTGGAAATTGAGGAGATGCCCATCAACTGGGGAATGGCTGAACAAGTTGTGGTATATGAATGTAATGGATTACTATTGTGCTATAAGGAATGATGAGCAGGCAGATTTCAGAAAAACCTGGAGACTTATATGAACCAATGCTGAGGAAAGTAAGCAGAACCAGGAGAACACTGTACATAGTAACCACAATATTGTGCAATGATCAACTGTGACAGACTTAGCTCTTCTCATCAATACAATAAACTAAGACAATTTCAAAAGACTCATGATGGAAAATGCTATCCACATCCTGAGAAATAACTATGGAGTTTGAATGTAGATCAAAGAATACTATTTTCACTTTTTTTGTTGTTTTTTCTTTCTCATGGTTTTTCCCTTTTGTTCTGATTCTTCTTTTACAACGTGACTAATGTGGAAATATAATTATGATGATTGTAGAATAACCAATATCAGATTGCTTACTGTCTTGGGGAGGGAGGAGAGGAGGAAGAAAAATTTAGAACTCAGAATCTCATAAAACTGAAAGTTAAAAAAAAAAATACTCCTTTGCAGCCCTACTCCTCTAATTGAGCTTTAATACCTCTATCTCACATTTATAAGAATGTAAGGTTCTTGAGAGCAAGATCATCTCATTCTTGTCTTTGCATCCCCAACACTTAACACCTCACTGATACTCAATTTACTGAATGCCTACAATCAACAAATAACAAATTTGAGGAATAAAAAAAAAATAGACTCTGTCCTCAAGGAATTCTGAATATAAGTATAAAAAACACATTAAGATATGTATATTCAGAATTCCTTGAGGACAGAGTCTTTTTTTTTTTATTCCTCAAATTTGTTAGAATGAGGGTTTCAAAGGTGAAAGAGAACTGCCCGTGAGAGGTAGAGATCTCCCACATACAGAACAGGAATATATAAAGGCATAAAAGATGTAGATAGCAGCACTGAGGTAAATCTTGAATGACAGGAAAAAAAAATTTTTAATATGGTATTAAAAGCTATTCTCTTCTCTTTAATCACCCTTCCCTCACCCCTAATTGGCTTCCTGTTGAGTCTGATATATTTCTATACTAAAATATGTGTGTGTTCAACCCTCCTTTCTCTGTTTTAGAGAAGAGCGATGTCCATGTGATACTCATTCCCATACCACTTCTTTCTCAGTCTTCTTCTCAGGCACTCCAATTATGAAAAATAGCCAGTTTCACCCTTCTTATCACTTTCTATACTAAAGGATTCCTTTTACGCTCCCTTCTCTTTCCCCTCTTAAAACTTTTGGTAACAGAATCAATCCACCTCAGGGTACTCTTTTTTGTATTTATTCCTTCAATAGCCTTTGAGGACATTCTAAAGCAACATTTGTTCCTTTGCCCTCTATTAAAATGTTACTGTTATACCTTCATAGATGCCCTTCCAGTTGCTCAGAGAAATTTAACTTTCTAGGTTTCTCTTAATTCTGAATTTGTATTTCAAAGCTCAAACTCAGCTCTGATCTTTTCATTAAAAATGCTTGAAAGTCCTCTATTCCATTAAAAGTCAGTTTTCCCCCATAGGATTATATTCAGCTTCACAGGTTAAGTTATTCTTGGTTTCAAGCCATTATATTTGGCCACTGAGAATGTTATTCTTCTAAGATCTCCTCCGATTTTTAGAAGAAGCTGCCAAGTCCTATGTGATCCTACAATTCCTTAGCTCTTGAAATCCTTTCTGGATTCTTGCAGTATTTTTTAATTTAATGTAGAAACACTGGGGTTTTACTGACATTCCTAGGATTTTTCCTTTTGAAGGTTTTTTCAGAAGATGATCAGAGTCTCCTTATCTTCTGGGTCTAACAGATCTGAGTAGTTTTCATCTGATTTCTTGAAATATGACATGCAGATATTTTTTTTTTAAAAAATGGCATTCAGCACCATCAAATAATTCTTAAACTACCTCTTCTTTTCTTGTTTTTCAGGTCACTTTTTTAAAATATTAGATACCTTATGTTTTCTTCTAATTTTTTCCATCTTTTGATTTTGTATTTAATTTCTTGCTGATTCATGAAGTGATTGATTTTTATTTGGTCTATTTTGAGGGAATCCATTACTTGAGGAAAGCTACCACTTTCTTGTTTAAGCTATTTATTCTCTTTCCAATTTGTTCCTTGAGAGATTTTATCTCACTTTTTATCTCCTGCTTCACTTCTTCTCTCAGGGGTTCTTAACCTTTTTTATGTCATGAAGCACACTGGCAGTCTAATGAAGCCTACGGACTTCTCAGAATGTTTGTAAATGCATGGTACTGATTACAAATACACAGGAAAGCAATAACATTGAAATAGTAATACTGCAATAATATTGCAACATCAAAATTCACGGACTTCAGTTAAAGACACTTGCTCTAGGTATTCTTGCAATACTTATAAAATCCATCTTTTTCCAGTGAGTCTGTTTAAAATAGTTAGTATTACTTCATCCTTCTCTGCTTAATTTTGGGGTATTTCTAGATCGACAGCAATTGTTATTCTGTTTGGTTTCTTCTTTGGTTTGCTCATTTGTCCAGCTTTGGTACCTTAACTGGTGCTTTGTGCCAGGGCCTGCCCCTTCCTAAAGTTTTGGGTAGGGTAGCTGGTCCTGCTTGGTCTCAGTTCCAATCCCGTGGTTTTCTATGCCAACCTCCTCCTCCCAGGGTTCAACACCTATTGGAACTTTGAAGTTCAAAATGCTATATTTTCAGGACCCTCCACAGTATCTCAGGAAAGAGTGGTAGGGACCTCAGAGCCCCTGAGCACATAAACTGTCTCAGTCTGAACACTGAACAGGTTACTACCCCTCCTGGTGGCTTCCAATAAGTTTCTGCCAGCTCTGGGGCTTTCCAAAGGGAGCCTCCGGCTCTTGCTATTACCAGACAGAAAGTCTGGTAGAATACATGCCCCTGGTTATGCTCAGTAGTTGCAGACTTATTTCCCTGTACTGGTACTGCCTATGTCTTTTTGTGTAATTCAGGGGTAGTAAAAGTCACTTGGTATAGTTTCTCATTTCTAGATCATTATTAGAGTCTGGTGCTAACTTCTGACTTTTGCTCGATTAAGTAAATGGGGACTGGGTGGTCTGTTTCCATTCAGGCGACCATTTTGGCAGGAAATCTGAGTAGTTTGGTTAGGCTGTAGAATTATATTAGGGAAAATTATCTTGTATAATCCAAGTGCCCAAGTACACATTTTTATAGGTGAGTAGACAGAAAAAGCTGGATAGTTATACTGTACCCAATATATAACAAACATTTAAAAATGTTTGTAGGTTGATTGAGGTCAGTACTGAATATATTTTTGCAGATAAGGAATCTTAGGAAGGCAAGTGAGGTGCCCAAGGTCACAGAGCTATTAAATGCCAGTGACAAAAGAGCCAAACCCAAGTCCCTCCTCACTCCACACCTTGATCTCTTCCTGATATGCTATTCATTCTCTTTCAGAGAGCTTTAAATGCTATGCTAAGATGACTGAACCTTATTTGGTAGGCAATACATAACCTTGGGCGGGACTGAGAATTGGATGACTACACCTAAAATGCTGTCATTAATTTGTCCATGTCAACTGGGGAGAAGTGATTAGTCGGTCCTGCTTGGTCGCAGTTCCAATCCCGTGGTTTTCTATGCCAACGTCCTCCTCCCAGGGTTCAACACCTATGGGAACTTTGAAGTTCAAAATGCTATATCTTCAGGAGCCTACACAGTATCTCAGGAAAGAGTGGTAGGGACCTCAGAGCCCCTGAGCACATAAACTCTCTCAGTCTGAACACTGAACAGGTCACTACCCCAGGAATCTATCCTTGGACCTGTACTGTTTCGCATTTTCATGACTTAGATGAATGCCTACAGGACATGCTTAACAAATATGCAGTTGACACATAGTCCATTAGAACATAAGGTCATTCAATCAACAATTATTTATCAAGGATATCATCATCATCATATCTACTATTTATATAGCCCTTTAATCTTTATAAAGCAACTTATATATGTTATCTTTTTTTAGTAGTATTCAATCATAACACTTACTATGTGCCAGCCATTGTGCTAGGCAATAGGTTTAGAAACAATAATTTCCATTGCAATATTAAATGTTAGCAACAAGAGGGAAGGTCCACAACACCTCATGGCTAGACTACTGTAATGGCCTGCTGGTGAGTCTGCCTGCTTCAAATCTCTCCCCATTCCAATCCATCCTTCTTTCGGCCCCTAGAGTGAAGATTCAAGCAAGTCACACCTCCCTCCCTGCCCCTCAATAAACTTCAGTGGCTCCAGTAACAAGTGCCTGGGAATAGGGGGAGGGGAAAGGAGACCAAGACCAAGGGGCAGGAGAGAAGAGACCAAGACCAAGGCTGGGGGTTCTTCTTTCCCCCCCGCCCCAAGCAATCCCTTTTTAAGAGCTTATCTGGAAGGGTTCTATTCTAAATTACTAGAGGATTAAATCCTTAGGTTCTCCACCAATTACTATTTATAGATGACCCACAAGGCATGACCAAGTTTCCTCAACCAATCTGAACACATTTCCTATGTGACTTCATTTCATTTCATGCCTTTCAAGGACTACTCACACTTAGACTAAACCCTATGACTGACTGATATTGAGGCCCTATTTACTGATAGTTCATATGTCTTTGATTGATAGTTCTCACTTGATAAACGCATCAGCATTTTATCATTTACTTTAAGTGAGTCAAGTAATCTGATTGACTCAATTAACCCCAACCCTTACACTGGCAAGACACAGTATTGTTTTCCTAAGCCCTACCTTATTCGGTGATTGGAGAGATAGTAATGTCATGCTTGTAAAATCCACAGACGACATAATGCTATTAAGGAAAATTTGTTGGATAATATACTAAGATCCAAGAGGATCTTAACTACTTAGAGCACAGGGCAAATATAGCAAGATGAGATTTAACTGAGAAATGTTCAAAGTCTTGCACTGAGGATTTTTTTTTAATGGTAGTTACATACATTATGGAGGCGAATGGTTAGAAAGTAATTCTTGTGAAAAGATTTAGAGTTTTAGAAAACTGGGTCAAATGGTATAATGTAACTACAAAAAATACACAATAATAGTGAACGCCCAGGATTATGTCCAGAAGAAAGAAGATGATGTGCCCAACATATCATTTCAACACAACACATTGGTAATACTATTTCAGTTTCAGGTGCCATATGGTAAGGACATCACAAACCAGAAATCATCCAAAGTGAGGTTACCAGGATGAAGAAAGGAATCCAAATCATATTAAAGAAGTACAGCAGAACAACCAAGATGATGGGGCAACAGAAAGCAGTTCAACAAGCTCCCCTGAAAAACTCCTCCAAAAAACCTAGAAAACATATGAGACTGAATCCTGATGGGGAAATTAAAGAAAAAATTATAGTGAATCAGTCTTCCCTCCAGTTCAGCATGGGAGTTTGAAAGACTCTCCTGAACACGTTTTCTTGAGTTTCCCTATTTTCCAGAGATGAACCCCTCCGTCCCCCAAACTAACAACAGTAATTTTTTTTTTTTGGCAATTGAACTCTATTAAACTCTCAGTGTGCCACTGCACTCAAGACAGCTACAAACCTGGCTCCAGCCAATCTAACCCAGAATGATTAACTTTGTACAGCTGAGACCCTTTCAGATAAGTAGAACTTCCATTGTCTGGCAGTTTCCAAGCCCTCCTGCTTCTTCTCACTCCTCCTCCCCTACTTCTCCCTTCCACCTCCCATACCACTCCCAATTGGGAGGGAACTGCCCTCCATTGCTCCCACAAGATCTCCCCTTTTTGATGCAATCCTTAAATACTCAAAGCTTTGCCTAGATTGTTGGCCTCCTTTGTACTCTGTACAAAAAGAGACCCAGTATGCATGTTTCCACTTTCTCTTGTAATAAAATAAGTTACTACTCAAGTCTTTTGGAGTTGTGACTGGTTGACAGGAGATACAGAGAAAAGACTATGGACACCAGGTCAGGGTCTGGCCTTGAATGTGCCACAAAGAGCACTCAAGAAGGGAAAGGCTATGCATCTAGGCAAGAAGAGGTCCTAGATCTATACAAGGACACCAAGATCAGAACAGGTGCCATGTGATAATTTTGTTGCCCACTACCAGTTCCCATGCAGAGTTCCAGGGTAGAGTAAGGACACCTGTACCTATGGGTGGCATTTAGGTTAAAGAGCAGTCACAGACTTTAGGCACTGAATGAAATCAGAATGCTAGAGGGGGAAGAAATGGAAAAGAAATGAGAGCTATGGAAGAAAGGATGGAAAGGAAATTAACAGCCTGGCACAAGTACAAAACCTTGCCCAACCAACAAACTCTCTCAAATTTAAAACGTACCAAATAGAAGCCAATGACTCCATGAGACAACAATAACAAGACAAAGTGAAAAGACTAAAAAACAATTGAAAAAAAGTGCAAGATATCTTGTAGAAAAAACAATTGACCTGGAAAGAGAAAAGAAATAGAAGAATCATTGGATGATCTTAACACCATGATTAAAAAATGAGCAAAAATATTTCAAAAAAATATTAAAACTACCTAGCTATCTTAGAACCAGATGGCAAAGTAGAAATAGAATCCATTAGTTATGTGCTAAAAGAAACCCCAAAATGAAATCTCCAAGAAATATTATAGCCAAAATTCAGAAATTCCAGGTAAAAGAAAAAAATACTATAAAAAACCAAGAAGAAAGAATTCAAGCACCAGAGAATCACACCAGATTTAGCAGCCATTATAATAGATCAAAGAGTTTGGAATAAAATATTCCCAGAAAGCAAAGAACATATAGGCTTAGAGCCAAGAATAACATACCCAGCAAAACTGAGTATAATCCTGTAAGAGAAAAATATATATCTTCAATGAAATAGAGGACTTCCAAATATTCCTGACGAAAAGACCAGAACTGTATAAAAATTTTAGATTGCAAACACAAGAGTTAAGAGAAATATAAAAAGATAAACACCAATGAACAATGATTAAAAAAAACTAAGCAATTAACTCTTTACATTCTAATATGGGAAAATAATACGTGTGTCTCCTCTGAACTGATTATCATTAGGGGTCAGAGGGAGTTTTAGAGTGAGTCTAATTAG